>NW_026712258.1:1604322-1688159 GCF_030504385.1 Musca domestica
TTCCGCACGAATCTAAATCAGCTTCAGCTGAGCCGAGACTTTTCGTATTTCGCTGCATATTTGAAAACATTGCAGAGACAAATGGAGGTTAACGATTTGTTCTTTGCATGTTAATTTGCATGTTAACAATTTGTTTGTAATGATGTATGACGATACTGTATTGTTTGATTCAATGTGTGTTTTCTATTACCAGCAATAGACATAATTTTTTTTTGGACTGGGGAGCCTTGTTGGCCATATTTTTTTATATATAATTACATATGCTACTTGAAGATATGCTATGCACAAATTTAAGATATGTTTTTTTATTTTATTATGGAGTACACACTTGTATTTTTTCCGCTTGTTGTGATACTTATTGGCGTTTTCATTACAAATAAATGAAAAATGATGTGGTATAAATGCCACCTATACATTTCATTGGAAATATGGCCTCAAACTTAAGCATGATTCAATTCTTAATAGAATAAACAATTTGCAACATATAAGAGCTGCTTTCCACAGACCACCATTACGTCAAGGACCAACAGCAATGGAATTCCATGAGATTTCTTGGCATTGCACTTCGGAAACATACCCGCTCACAAATGCAGTGTGGTAACAAATTGGAAGGGTTTGGGTCGGAGTCATAAGACTTCGAAATTTGACCTATCACGATACAAAAGAGTGTGACACTTGTCACAGCTATGTTTATTGACACAGTTCTAATATCGTGTCCTACATGTCCAACATTTAAACAGCAGTTGTATTCACGAAGTACTGAACAACGATCATAGATGGCCTGACAGAAATTGTGACGTATATGACATACTTCTCGAAGTATTATATATACGTCAAATAAGTCGTAATCTAGGCAAATAATAAGAGTTCTTGACTAAAACGCGGTGAATGAATGTTTGTCAAGGATATTATAATTGTTTATGCCCCCATGTCTATCATCTGAGCAATCATTTCGTGTATTTCAAACCTTCTGTCTGGATGCAGGGAGAAATGCACATAATCAGTCTTATTTGCAACAACAAAATACAGGAAATCTGAAAAGAAAATCATAATAAAAAAATGGGTTCATCCCATATTTTCAGCCTCCGTTTTAAGCCCCTAATGTGTCTCTGCCAGATTTGGAAGATTGGCTCAAGGAAACTACAATCATGGTATGGAGGTTTCAATAATACGACCTTAACATTTATCAACAATCTTGGGATGTATTATGTATGATATAGTAATATTATAAATGTTTATGGCGTTATATTTTTTCTACGCTTTATACAGGACGTTTTAATTTTCGACACTCGCAAACAAATAATTACGCCTTCTCATGACACCAGTGGACAATCCACATGAGAAGGCCAAGGTCCCGTATCCGTATGACAACATAGCCATATGCTTTCATTCCAGTAGCTGTTTCGATGTGGTAGATAATACTCTCCCACCAGGCGTGTCAGGAAGGAAATTCATTATCTAGAAAGGGAGGTACAATGTTACAAGAGAGAGCGTCTAGATTAAAAAGGCAGCTCTGAGAGCTCTGGAGTTTGAACCAGATTAGCAAAACTGTTACAATAACATAAATAATTGCCAAGCGGACCATCTCTGATGACGATTCTCTATTGGAAATTTTATAAACTACAGACACAGGAAACACGTGAACTATTTTATGATAACAAGTAAAAAAGGCTTTTTAAACCCTCCACTACTATGTCTATCAAAGTGATGAAAAGAATAGAAATGTTAACTCTGAATAACAATCCCATTTAATTTAAATAAAAAAAAATTGCCCCAATGTCGAAACCCCTATTCATCTAATTTGGGTTAGAAACTGTGGGAAAAACTTTCAAAATGCAAAAAATTGGGAGGTACCGTATACGGGGGCTATACCCATTAGAGGACCTGTAGCGAATATATTTTGCAGGGATTCGAACTCAAATTGCCAAGATTAATCTGATTTTGTGTGAAATTTTGAAGGTTTCTGCTTCAAAATACCGAAAATTGGGAGGTACTGTTATACGGGGCTATACCAATTTGTGGAACTGAATCGAACATATTTTGCAAGGATTGAGCAAAATTTCACAGGTCTTAATTAAATAATTTTGACTCCAACGCGATTTCAACAGACAGACGTACATCGCCAAAACACCTTATAATTTTATTCTGATCAGGAATTTTTCGAGGTTTTGCAAATGGAATGACAAATTTAATATACCTCTGAAACACCAGGGAGCCGTCGGTAAGTTTCCTGTAAAAGATAAAAGCGCTTAAAACCCGAACCAAAGAAATATATCTCTCAGATGTATTTCGGGATGAATCATAAAAAGGAAGAATAAAACTGAAAAATCTTGAAAAAGAACAAGGAAAACTGAGTTCCAGAAGCAAAGAATTTTCCTTCCATCTAAAATTTGACATCAACATCGCCGCCCACCTTGCAGTTACACTGCAATGATAGTGTCGGCAGTTTACCTCTCAAAGAAGTTTGGATCCGCCAAGCATAAATTAATAAAATTTTTCTTGACGTCGGCGGGCAGATTTATAGTCTGGGGGTTGATGTTTATCCGACTGTTCCATCGTAGCATTACCTCGACTGAACGCTCGGGATCAAAACTACATTTTAAAGTTAAGGACATAATGACTCGTTGTCTCAAATCAGCGTGGTGAGTTTCAAAGAGTCTGTCAAAGAGTCTGATAGTAGAACCCGAGGAGACATTTATCGGTCGATTTTACCTTCCCATCAGTAATGCACACCCTAGACAAATGAAAATATAGACAACGAAATGCTCTCACCGTTTATCTTCGATAAAATCGGATCAGCAGATGTCGTCTATATCGTTTCAGGGGTTTGAGTGAGGATATGAAGCCACTCAATTCTAAAACGTTAAAAATAACAAAAACTGTAGGATATTTTTCAGTTGAAAATTGTTCCATAATAAAAGAAATGTGAAATGTACGTGATGACATCGGAAAATCCCGAAATAATCATTCGAGTCGAATGGGTTGAGCGCGTAAATCAGCATGTTGACTATGCAAAACATGATGAGAGCCACCTGGATAAAAAAAGCTTTTCGTTGTCTATATCTTCATTTGTCTATGTGCACACTTCCACCGTGGGTACTAAAACGACAGTGTTTTGGCGCATGAAGGATGATAATGTCTGGCTGAAAATGCATCTGGAAGTCGATGCGGTAACTTCGGGACATTAACTAGATTCGAACTGGGAATGACCTTCGGGTTTCAACCGACCTTTCGGATTGAAGAAGTCGTTGATGTTGGTTGCGTTTAGTCGATGGGTGAAGAAAAGTGTGGTGTGGTGTATGTGGCACATTTTGCAGCCCTGCGATGAAAAGCAGTGTGCTTTGGTTCGGGTTTAAGCGCTTTTATCTTTTACAGGAAACTTACCGACGGCTCCCTGGTGTTCAGAGGGTATATTAAATTTGTCATTCCATTTGCAAAACCTCGAAAATTCCTGATCAGAATAAAATTATAAGGTGTTTTGGCGATGTACGTCTGTCTGTTGAAATCGCGTTGGAGTTAAAATTATTTAATTTAGACCTGTGAAATTTTGCTCAATCCTTGCAAAATATGTTCGATTCAGGTCCTCAAATTGGTATAGCCCCGTATAACAGTACCTCCTAATTTCGGTATTTTGAAGCAGAAACCTTCAAAATTTCACACAAAATCAGATTAATCTTGGCAATTTGAGTTCGAATCCTGCAAAATATATTCGCTACAGGTCCACTAATGGTATAGCCCCGTATAACGGTACCTCCCAATTTTTGCATTTTGAAAGTTTCTCCCACAGTTTCTAACCAAATTAGATGATAATAGGGGTTTCGACATTGGGCAATTTTTTTATTTAAATTAAATGGGATTGTTATTCAGAGTTAACATATTCTATTCTTTTCATCACTTTGATAGACATAGTAGTGGAGGGTTTTAAAAAGCCTTTTTTACTTGTTTATCATAAAATAGTTCACGTGTTTCCCTTGTGTCTGTAGTTTATAAAATTTCCAATAGAGAATCGTCATCAGAGATGGTCCGCTTGGCAATTATTTATGTTATTGTAACAGTTTTGCTAATCTGGTTCAAACTCCAGAGCTCTCAGAGCTGCCTTTTTAATCTAGACGCTCTCTCTTGTAACATTGTACCTCCCTTTCTAGATCATGAATTTCCTTCCTGACACGCCTGGGTGGGAGAGTATTATCTACCACATCGAAACAGCTACTGGAATGAAAGCATATGGCGATGTTGTCGTACGGAATACGGGACCTTGGCCTTCTCATGTGGATTGTCCACTGGTGTCATGAGAAGGCGTAATTATTTGAATATAATGCATTTTGACACAACTGATTTAGCTCATCGCTAGTCAAAAGGCCAGATTTAGGTAGGAACTTAGTACGAAAACTCGGATGCGCACGAGAAATGAATCGATAAACCAGAGCGAGGGCAGGGCTTTACTAAAGCATGAGAACACTTCTAAGACATCTCGGAAATCAGAAAAATAGCCAAAGTTGATGTGAATTGACCTCTTTTCGAGACTTGTGTCCAGAATTGAAGCACCACCTGCTCTATGTTGCGCGCAGCCAATTAGGTCCCCGCCACCATAAGTCATTACAAATAAGGTCTGACGGGAGAACGCCTCTGCTTGCCAGATCTGCTGGATTTGTCTCAGAAGAAACATGACGCCATTTGCATGAATCAGCAATTTGAGTAGTGTTGGAAATTCTATTTTCCACGAAAGTTTTTCAGGCACAAGGTGGTTTAGCCAACTACGAAAAAAACAATTTATGAGTCCGTCCAGCAGAATGGTATAGGACGGGACATCCAATGACGGATGAAGACTATCGATCATCCATCGTATGCCTAACATTTTGTCCGTACTACTTTCTTCAAATTCAAGAAAGTCCTGTCGAAGGAGATGCTCAGGCGCAATATCGGCCAGAAATGTTTTCAAATTGGATGTCCGCTTTCGTAAAGAAAATCCAGTGGACTTCAAAGCTGATTGCACTTCTGAATAGAACGTAAGGCTAAAGGAATAGAATGAGCTCCAGGGAGTACATCGTCAACGTACATGAAATTGCAAAGAATGTCGCTAGGTCTTGGAAGCTCTGAAAGAACATCCTCAGTAACTGATGCAGAATTCAAATCTCCAGATAAGGTGCGGAATTGACACCAACATTAACGTCACTGTCTGTAATTGAAAGTCTTGAATTTCCTCATCATGGCTGGAACGATATAAGATCATCTGGAAGTTAGCATGATCTGGATGAATTAGGATTTGCCTATACATTTTCTCAATGTCGGCATTAAAAACGAAGCGAAAGAATCTCTACCTCAACATTAACGTGGTTAAGTCTGATTGCAGAATTGGACCCGTATGAAGAATATCATTGAGACTCAACCCGCTGGAAGAAGTAGAGGAGGCATTAAATACTACTCGAATCTTTGCAGATACGCTTTTAGGCTTCATGACGACATGGTGGTGTTAAAAACAAATAGGACCGGATGAAAGGGTCAGCCAACGAAATATTTGGAAGATCTTTGATAGAAGTAGTCGGAATAGAATGACTTGGCAGCTTCCCCGAAAGTTTTTACGAAGGCAGTAATTATTTATTCAAAACTGTGGTCAAATTGAAATAATAAAAGTGCACTGTTTACGAACACTGGCAGAATTAGAATTATTCAAAACGGAAATTTGAACACTCGTGCGACTATAAGGCAGTTTACTTTGTAGGTACACTTTGTCATTTTACTTTACATTTAGTTAATTATATGCATCCTAGTTCACATTGCTTCAATTTTGACATTTGTTTAGTTTGTAAAAAACATTTTCATTCATTCCAATTTTGAACTTAAATAAAATATTATTCATTTTATATAAAACAAATTGTGTCACCACAATTGGCGATCCTGCTAGGAGCAGCTTTGGAAAGCGATTATTTTCTTTAAACATCTTAAAGGACTACAAATCTGTGGAAGCGATTGAAAGAATCTAGTTGAAAGAATTGTCTGCAATTAAGAATTTGAACAAATTGAGAAACAGCCACAATTGCAGAAATCTGCTCTGTGTCCTGGATATAGAATATGAATATGCAAATTTGTATCTATTTGGAATCCTATCGATTAACGATTGTATCAACAGTATAGAATTTAAATCTGCAATCAATTATTCGCGCCTGGTTGGAATCATAACAACAATAAACCATTCGTAAGTTTGCAGAATTTGGAGATGTGCTGAATTGTATTCCTTACTCTCTGTATCTATTATTTGGATTAGTATTTTAGTAATTATTTTTAACATTTCTTCTGTTATTGTTCCATATTTTTTTTTTTTTTCCATTTTATTGTTGTGTAAACTCCTTCCCCGAAGCATCATCATGTTAAGATCACCTCAACGAGCAGATGGTCGGGTTTCGAGCGAAAATGATACATCGGATAGTAATGGCACGTTAGACAATAATCCAAACGCACAATCGGTGTTATCAAATGTTTTAATATGACAGGTCAATCGAATAGGTTTGAGGTTTCTGCTGCTTCTATAAAATTGCCAGGGTTTTGGACAAATTGTCCGGAGGCATGGTTCGTTCATGCTGAAATGCAATTCGCAACTAAAGGATATCTTTGGATAAGACGAAGTACGAATATGTGGTTACAGCTTTACCTCAGAAGGTTATTATGTCTGTTTTGGGTGTCATTAAGAATCCAACAAATACAACTACTATGAAGATTTAAAAAGTGTGTTGATAAAACGACATTCTTTGAGCGATAGCCAACGTATAGATAGGATGTTAGCTGATTCTGAAATGGGAGATCAGAAGCCATCAGAATTTTACAGATCCATGTTATTAACGGCTGGAACTCAGTTTAGTCAGGATGTTTTAAGAAGACTCTGGTACGAAGGTTACCAAAAAATCTCAATGTTGCATTAATGGGATCAAATTTGTCTGACATGAACCAGCTGATTCAGTTAGCGGATAATATTGGGAGGTACTTCAGAAAGAGGAGTTATCTGCGCTAGGAGTATCCGCTGCATCGGGAAATGCATCGCAAGTTATAGACATGGGTAAGGTAGTAGAAGGCTTGGTTCAGGCTACGAGTAATATTTGCCAAGGGTTTGACAAACTTTCGTTTGAGGTTTCCACAATGAAGCGTCAGTTTGAGGCATTGCAACATCGGGGAGGGATTTAGAGGAAACAGGCTTACGAAGATCAATATACGAATTTACTCCTCATTGACATCAGAGCCCGACTATAGAAAGCCGGTCAAACATTCGACTATGCATAAGATTGTAACTAATGGGACGTTACCCTACACAAAACCCAGGCGGTTGGATCATATGAAGTATAAAGTGGCTATGTCTGAATTTGAGTATCTAGTTAAATGCGGTGTTTGCCGACCTTCTGATTCGAGCGTGGCTTCTGCTCTGCATTTGGTCCCCAAGAAGGACCCAGATGATTGGCGTCCTTGTGGTGACTTTAGACAATTAAACGCCGTCACAGTCCCGGATAGATATCCTATACCACATATACACGACCTTAAACATGAACTTAAACGGGAAACGAGTGTTTTCAACTATAGATTTAGTTCGGGCTTATCATCAAATTCCAATGGCTCCAGAAGATGTACACAAGACAGCAATTACGACACCATTCGGTATGTTTGAATTTGTTCGAATGCCCTTTGGGTTGAGAAACTCGTCTCAAACTTTCCAGCGCTTCATAAATGAGGTTTTCAAGGGCCTAGATTTTGTATTTGTTTACATTGATGATGTATTAGTTTTTAGTGAAAACGAAGAGGAACACTTAAAACATCTGAGTGTGGTATTTAGTAGGCTACAGGAATACGGATTGAACATCAAGCCAGGCAAATGTGTATCGGAGCAAACAAATGTCGATTTTTTTTAGGACACAATGTTTCAGAAAAGGGAATTAGGCACCAGACGAGAAGGTCTCTGCCATTCGCGATTTTGAGAAACCAAATACAGTTAAATTAATGCAGAAATTCATGGGTATGATCAATAATGTATGAATCAATAATGCATTGAATAATAAGAAGAAAATTATTACGTGGATGATAGAGCTGAGAAAGCATTCGTCGACATAAAGAAAGCCCTTCGCATCACGAATAATGTTGAGTCATTTTGATGGTAAATCGAGACTAACATTGACGGTCGATGCATCAGGCACTGCCATAGGAGGGGTTTTACAACAAGAACGTGGTAGTGTTACGGAGCCTTTAGCATTCTTCTCAAGGAAATTGTCCGATACAGAAGCAAAGTATAGTGCATTTGATCGCGAGTTACTGGCGATTCATGACAATATAAACATTTTCGCTATATGCTTGAAGGAAGATGTTTTACTGTGTATACTGACCATAAGCCATGATACGTGTTTTGGAGTCAAAAACAGAGAGGAGTCCTAGACAGATCCGACAATTAGAATACATTTCCCAATTTACGAATGATATTCAATATGTGCGGGGGACCTCCAACGTAGTAGCTGATACGCTTTCAAGGACATTTGATATAGGTGCCTTGAATAGCTCCGATTTGAATTTACAATTATTGTGTGCTGAGCAGCAAAAAGATGACAATCTGGCAGAGATTACACGAAACAAGGAGAAATATCATAATTTGAAGTTGATTGAAATTCCGTTATTTAACGTCAATGTTTGGTGCGAAGTGTCGCAAGGGACACCGCGACCATACGTACCACTAGCGATGCGTAGAATTATATTCGATAAGATGCATTCTGTTTCCCACCCAGGTGTTAGAGGTACCCGTCGGATGATTTGTAAGAGGTATTATTGGCCAGGCATGAGCAGGAAATAAACGTTTGGGCAAAGGAGTGTATAAGTTGTCAGAAATCGAAGATTACTAGGCATACAAAATCGCCAGTGACAAAATTGATATTCCGAAGGGTAGGTTTGAACATACACACGTCGATATTGTAGGTCCATTGCCACCGTCACACAACCATCGTTATCTGTTAACCGTAATTAACAAGTTCACACGTTGGCCTGAAGCATATCCGCTGAGGGATATTTCGGCTGAAACAGTAGCTCGGGTATTATTTACTAAATACGCTTCTCGTTTGGGGTGCCTCTCAGAATAACAACTGACAGAGGTACTCAATTCACGTCAAAAATGTTTACAGAATTGACAAATTTACTTGGTAGTCACAGAATTACTACTTCAGCATATCACCCTCAAGCAAATGGCATGGTTGAGAGGTTTCATCGGCAGCTTAAGGCTGCGATAATGGCAAGCAATCAGCAAACAAAGTGGTCAGCTCAGATGGTTATGGACAAGGCTTACGGTTGCCGGGGGGAGTTAGTAGTGCCAAGCTCGACGGAGTACAGTACCGAATTTGTAGATAAGTTGAAAGGATATTTCAAAGACATTCGACCCAATATATCTCATCATAAGAATACTACTAAGGGTACTTATATATCCAAGGATCTTTCTAGTTGTAAATATGTTTTTGTTCGGGAGGAAAACGGTCGATCTTTACAGCATCCATATGAAGGACCGTATAAAGTAGTAGAAAGATAAGAAATGTTTCAAACTAGAAATTGACGGGAATATTAGAACTATATCGATAGATAGGATTAAACCGGCCTTTATCGAGAATACCGAAACTCAGAATGAGATTAAAAAAGTCAAGCGAGTTACCTTTAATTTGTTGGACATTAATGCTTCAGGAGGGGAGTAGTGTAGGTACACTTTGTCATTTTACTTTACATTTAGTTAATTATATGCATCCTAGTTCACATTGTTTCAATTTTGACATTTGTTTAGTTTGTAAAAACATTTCATTCATTCCAATTTTGAACTTAAATAAAATATTATCATTTTATATAAAACAAATTGTGTCACCACAACTTTTATTAAACAATCGTTCTGAAATAAAAGTTCCCTCAGAACCAGAGTCGAAGGTCGCACGAGCAGACTATGGCCGCCATTATGAACAATTTGTACCATCGCAGTACCTATCAATACCCCCTGAACACCAGTAGGAAAATAATTTTGTACAGTCCCCACTCTGCTGCTAGCGGACTGTAATTCAGAATGTGGAAATGGAGTGGAGTTGGATTGAGGTTCAAATTTTGGAGCAGTGTTAGATGTAGGTGTTGCTGAAGAGGAAGAAGACTGAACAGAGTTTCAATGCAGAAGAGTATTGCATGTGTAGCAGCTATGTTGCTAGGACAATCCTTTACGGAATGTGTTTTTCAAAAGCAGTCGACACACAGACCCTGCCCTTTGATCGCAGAAATGGGTGCATCATAATTCATCTTCAAGAACTTCGGACATTTGCGAATTATGTGAGCCTCGGTTGAAATTTGGGATCAGAGACCTAACTCTGTAACGAACTTAACATTTCGGACGAACTTTCCCTTTGACTCGAACCTGAAAGACCTTTTCGCATCTCTGAAACAGACTCTTCAGTTCGATATCTATTTGTTAGGAATGTGTCCAATTCTGCCAACCGTGGATTACTGGACTTGTCAGAGAGTAAATGTGGAATCAGGTAGACGGCTAGAACAGACATAGACGAAAATGGGATCCTAGATAGCCACGTCAATATCGTAGGTCTTCAGAATACAAAACTAATTGGCGACCCCTATATTTAGTGAAATACTAAGATGTACTAAAGGTCGACACATAGGAAGGAGATGTGATAAATAGAACGGGAGAGACAATAACAACAATCACACACTGCAATATCACCAAACAGCGGGAATGGACACAATGCGAACGCAAAATATTAATTGTTTACTTTCTATTTTTAGAAATATTTATTATAAAGTAATAAAAGAACGAAAGCGCAAACTTACCTTAATCTTGAAGAGAAAAAAAATGAAGTTGTTAATCCAAACTGGAACAGAACTTTCAGTTTAAACTAGAATCCGGTTCGTGGAGGACCAAATGAAATCACGAGAGAGTCGTCGGTAATTTTCCTGTAAAAGATGAATTAGTAATAATACATACATATATGAATAAGGTGAGCGGCAATATCAAGGTGTATGTGAGGAAAATCTTTGAAAAAGAATCAGGAAAACCTGAGTTGGCAAAAGCAATGATATTTTCCTTTCACATACATTAACACCCTCCATTGTATGGTAGAGGGTACAAAAATGGAGGATTTACCTGGAGAAGAAGGCGATGTCTTTGTAAAGATAGTCTTGGTGAAGTTGGATGGAATAATTGTTGTTATGAGTCGATGGCCTGAATATATCTTAGTCTTGTAAATGTCTGTATTCTCTCTGAAAGTAGTCCAACAACTTCTTCTAAATAGACGATGCGGATTTATCATTTACTGTTTGTTCCCATAGTCTTGATCAAATAGATCTTAATATAAGATCCAGTTTGTTTTTTTTAATTGCCATTTCCTATATACACCCATCTACTATTTGTTTTATATGTTATATATGAACACGTATGCGAACATTGTCATATGTTGCCTTGAATTAAAAGTTATTGGTTTAACTAAGTTTCGAAAGTAGTTTTTGGACCCTTTCGGAAGTCATCAAGTTTCCCAGTAATTAAAGCTGGACTCTTAATATAATCTTCGAAACCTGTTTGATATGTATTTACCCCCCCGCCATCAAAGGTTTGCATATGATTGAAACATTTATCAAGTATCTCCGTTATTGCATGCCACATTTCTCAACTTCACTGGCTTGAAGTTAAATTGAACAAATATTAAAATCTTCAATTCGCTTCAAAATAAATTACGAAATAAAATAAATATGTATTTTTGACTATGAATGTAATAACAAAATGTTGTGACAACCTGAATATTTATATATTTAAAAAATAATAATAATACTAAAGTTTCGAGACGAATTTCAATTGAAACGGAGTTATTGAATGGGAATATTTCTATTTTGTTTAAATAACTCAGTAATTTTAATATTGTTTCAATAAGCCCGCTTACAGATTTGCGGTCTGTGTTATCTGAAGCCCAATCGGCATCTACGAAAAAAATAAGCTCTTCATCACTAAAATTATCCTGGGTAAACCATGTCAAGTTCTTTAGATCCTTTAATGTAGCGAACACTTCTTTTTAATGCAGACCAATGTATCTCGCCTGGACTGTTGGCTTCCCAGCATTTCACGAAAAGTTTTGTCCGTTAACTTTTAGGTTTCTATTGGAAACTCCTTTTCCATTGGGGTTTTTGTAGGATTGCACTCTTTCATGAAGAAATTTTCTAAATCTTTACAATGCGATTTTTCTGATTCAGTTTCATTGTGCTTTTAGTTCTATCATATTCAATCTTCGTTCCCAAGTAATATTGTAGGGGTCCACAAACAGATATTGTGAATGATGCACGCATATTGGACTTTGTTTAAGTCCATAAAGCGACTTTCGTAACTTAGGTTTTAGGACTATTAATCCGTCAGGAACTTTCATGTAAATATCTTCTTTTATATCCCCATAAAGAAGTACAGCCTTTACATAAAGCTGGTGCAAATGTAAATGTCTCTTAACACTCACCTACTAAGTTTCGCCACCGGTGAATAGGAATCTTTAAAGCCAATTCCGGCTCTCTGAAGGAAGCCTTTCATTACTAGTCGAGCTTTGTATCGGGATTACCATTTGCATCCTCTTTGATGCGAAATACCCATTCGGACTTCAATACCTTACGGTTGACAGGGCGTGCAACCAAATCCCAAACACGATTTTCTTCAATAGAGCTAAGCCTTTTCTTCACAGCTTTCATCCAATTATCTTTAAAGGAATCCATCATGAGTTATTCATATGCTATACAATGGGAAATTGCAGAAATGGCATTTCCTGTTATATAACCTATTAATTTCGCCCTTAATCTTTCGCTTCTTCTTGGCTCCAATGAAACAGCTTCAGAGTTTGGTGGTACAGATTGCGATTCATTCCACAATGTTTGGAGAATCTCGTTCCTGCTGAATATTTCAGTAATGATGAAAGTAATTCAAATGATGCATAGATTTCTGCAGAAAATGATAACTATATCGTTTCAGCTGATTAAGGAACTACTATTAACTAAACTTAAGCCACGGCTACGCAAGAATGATGAGTACATTTGCAAATACTGCACCGAATTTGTGTGGGCAGAGAGAGCAAAATAATTACATATGGGATTTTGAGTGAACCAATTAGTGAAGTGTGACTTTACCCTATTTTGATCAGATCTGGACTATGAATCCGATCCCTTAATGTCCCGTAAACAATCGAGAATCTGAATTCTCTGTCAAAATGTATCTAAATCTCAGCATAAGGATAATGCTGATTTATTCCATATGTATTGTTCCACAATGTGACAGTTACCCTTGGCAAACGTTAAAGAGATACCAAAACCGTTTGAATATCATAAACAGCCATTGCCGACAAACAAGCGCTTATATCCCGTTGAAGCATTTTTATATACTCCACCATACAATTGAGGGTATATTAAGATTGCCATTCCGTTTGTAACTCCTCGAAATACTCATGACAGACTCAACAAAGTATATATATTCTTGATCAGCGTAAAATTCTAAGTCGATTTTTTCATGTCCGTCTATCTGTCTGTCAGTTGTAATCACGCTATCTTTCGAACGAATAGAGATGGAAGCCTAAAATTTTGCACACATGTTTATTTTGCCAGTAGACAGGTTAAGTTCGTAATGGGCCATGTAGGTCCACGTTTTCATATAGCCCCCATATACCGGTACCTCCCGATATTCGGTATTTTGATGATTTTAGCGAAATTATACACTGGAATTGTTTAAAATTTGGCGTTTGAAGTTCGAATAGAATACTACTGCCTAAGACAGAAAATTGTCTATGCAGGTCCACGTCATCGTATAGCCCTCATACAACGGTACCTCCCGATATTCGGTATTTTAATGACTTCAGCGACACTATTCACGGTAATTGTTTCAAATTTGGTATTTGAAGTTCGAAATGGATAAAACCGCCTAAGACAGAAAACTGTCTGTGCAGATCCACGTCTTCGTATAGCCCCCATATAACGGTACCTCCCAATATTCGGTATTTTGATGATCTTATCGTCATTATTCACCGGAATTGTTTCATTCATCGGAATTGTTTCATCATCATATATCAGTACCTCCCTATATTCGGTATGTTGACGAGCTGTATTTGAATTTCGAATTGGATGCTACAGCCTGTGACAGAAAATTGTCTCTGAAGGTCCAGATCTTCGCAAAGCTCTGATATAACGGTACCTCCCTATATACGATATTTTGATAATTTTAGCTACATTATTCACCGTTTAATATGGTAATGACTTATGACAAACAATGCCTATGTAGGTCCACGTCGTATAGAGTTTATGAACAAAGTCCACCATCAACTGGCTAAAAATTGCAAAATTATTTGATAACGTTCACTGTATGTTAAACATTAGGATGTACCAATCTTCCATTGGCTCTCGAATCTAAAAACGGATTTAAGGTCAAACGTAAACTTGTTCAATTTTATCTAGTCTCCCGATCTACCGTAGTAAGGTCAAATAAATTTCTTAGATGACAATTCACAATAACCCTTAAACCGTCCTAAGCTAATGTGAAACTAAGTTAGATGAGTGGAAAATGTTTAAAATGTTTTATGTTTATCGGGAGAAGATACCCCGGATGTTTTCTGTACTAAATGGCAAAGTTTGTCAATATCATACAAACGGGAATTGTTTATGTAAACCGTAATATACAAATCCCAAAAAAAAAGGTCGTAAAAAAACTTCTTTAAAAAACTCAATATCGAACGGAGTAAGGGTAGGGTGGTGAACATTTTCCAAAGGAAACCATCCTGAGACGTTGTATCAACTTCAGAAGTAATTGTTTCGACCTGCGTTCCCACATCCTTATATGCTCGAGACGACGAACTCAAATTGGAAACTGCGTTTCACGAGTTTCGACTTTCGATACAATAGAACCACTTACGGTAGAATGGGAAGGTGGCGGCGGGTGTTTGCGATATTTGGTAAGTCTCCGCTTAATGGCCGAATAATATTTATTATATATCTAATGTGAAACCTCACATTTGCTGTCTACTGAATCGACATCCTTTTTCTGTGAATATATCGACGACATCAAATACTCCGGGCATTTATCAAACATTTCGAATCTCTAGCCCAAATTATCTATTTCCTCATCGCGCAAAAAGTTAAAGCATGCATTAAATTTAATAAGAGCATCCGGAGCTTTAAAACATGTCTAAACACGTCCAATTTTGTGGATGGCATGGTGCATAATTAGAACCAAAAAAGAAAAGAAAATATTTAACATTTCAGCGTAAAAAGTATACAAAACACTTATTAACTGCAACAAGTCAAATTGGCTTTTTTATACCCTCCACCTTTATGTTTATCAAAGTAAAATAAAACAATGAACAGAGTAGTAAATGTTAACATATAATATCAGCCCGATTTAATTAAAATACAAAAATAACCTGATATTATCTAATTTGCTTGGGAGGTAACGTTATATGTGGGCTATAGGAATTAGTGAACCTACATCGAACATTTTTTGTAAGGAGCCAAAACGTAAAGTTCAGTTTATTTGGTTGGAAATTCTGGCGATGTCCTAAAATACCAAAAATCTGAAGGGACGTCTATATGGAGGCTATACCTAAACGATAACCCATATAGCATATTTTAGTATAGTATCAGCCTGCATATAATATAAACATTGCGCAAAATTTCAAAGTCTTATATTAAGTAATGTAGATTCTATCGTGATTTCAACAGACAGACGGACATCGCTAAATCGCTTAAAACAGCTGATCAGGAATATATGCACTTTTTGGGGTCCCCGACAAATAAATGTTCGGTATTAAAGAATAGATTTGAATCACCGCAACTACGTAGTGTATCAGATAATTTTATAAACAAATCATGAATTTTACTACTCCAAATTCTCTTAAGCATAACAGAATCAGAATGACTCAGCGTGTGCCACTGATTACCACCGAATTACATTTTTGTTGTCAAACTCTCAATTTGATTCATTAGTAAATGAGGTTGATCTACGAAGTACTATTGAACTTTGCTGAATAAAAACAAACACCAAATGAATAGAGAGAATAAAATAATACTGAGTATAGAGAACGGGAGAGCCGAATAAAAGCAAATGCAAAAAAAAAAACAAGTTAAAAGCAGTAAGTTCGGCCGGACTGAACTTTAAATACCCTACACCAATTGGAAATTCTCAAAAAAATAATAAAAAAATAATAAAATAAAAATAGAATCTGTTAAAGATTCTGTTATAATCTTAAAAATACTGAATATATGGAGCTACAGTTATTTTGGGGTCACAGGCTGTAATCTGCACTTCGCAAATACGAAATTCGGAGAATAATGTAGCTAAAATCGTTAAAATTCCGAATATAGCTAGGTACTGCTATTTAGGGGCTAAACGAAGACCTGGACCTGTTTGGAATCTCCAAACAGGCAACTTGAAATAATTGCTGTGAATCATGTTGCCAAAATAATCACACACTGTTTTACACATTATTAACTTCAAATAAGAAATTTGAAACAATTCCGGTGAATAATGTCGCTAAAATCATAAAAATGCCGAATGAATGGAGGTGCCGTTATATGGGGCTATACGAAGAGGTTATATGGGGGGAAGACGAAGACGCAATTTGTGTCATAGGCTTTAGTACTCATTAAGAATTCCAAATACGAAGTTAAAACAATTCCTGAAAACAATGTCTCTAAAATCCTATAAGAATGCCCAATACCAGGGGGTACCGTTGTATGGGTGCTATACGATATCGTGAGCCTATGTAGACAATTCTCTTCCAGGGTATAAAGTGCTTAAAGAAATTCTTTTGTTGATTTCAGATAATTTCATTGAAAATTTTGGCTACAATCATTAAAATACCGAATATCGGGGGTAATATTATATGGGGGCTATATGATATCTTGGACCGATACTTGGACTGAACTTGTCCTGCCTACAGACAAAGGACTGATCTGTTGAAAATTATTATGATTACAACAGACGGAAAGACGGACAGGTCTAAGTCGTCTAAGAACTTTGCGCTAATCAAGAACATATATACTTTGTTAAATTATTAATTCTATGGAATAACGGAATAACGAACTTAATATTCATTCCATACTATGTATGGTAGAGGCTAAAAAACGAGCACTAGATATGTCAGAAATATCTGTTTGTGTCGAAATGATGTTTGAAGACCGTGAAAAATAATTCCAACAATTATATTTTTAAACTTTCGATATGATCGTCTGTTTTCATGCGATCCACTGTGCGGCGAAATAACGTAAATAGAAAAACTTAAAAAAACACAGTCCATACTAAGCGAACGTAGGCTCTCCGGATCTTGTAGCAATATACAATTCTAACTTAAACACCGGGTAATTATTATTTTTTCTACCTTTCCTTATTCATACTATCTTATACATTATCGTGTGCGACACCGCACAAAGTCACTAAATAGTAAACTTTTATTTTTATTGTATGAAATATAGCCTTTATACCTTATTATTAGTTTCCCTATTGTCTGAACCAAACTCAATAATATGTATAAAGTATTTTGAGTATTCTACCAGGTGGCTTAAATGTATGTTTGTAGTGGTCTGCTTTAAATTGAGAAATAATAGTTTGAATGCAATAACTATGTTCATGAATTGACCATTCGGAGGGGGCGAGGATAAAATGATAAAAATCTTAAAATTGGTCCAATTTGGTATATTTGTGGGTACAAGTCTGAGGTAACAGCAACCCTAAAAGTCATTTCTATATCGTATCTCTCAGACATAACCAACCACCTTAATTTTTCACTAAATATTCATCTACACGATCACAAAAATCTATTAGTTCCTCATGAAGTGCTTTTCCATAGGTCAAGGTCGATTTGTGCTGGAATTCATGTCTTGAACTCGTACCCCAAGATGTGAACTTCTTCAAAATGTCATAAAAAAAACTAAACTTCATTTCGATTCAAGCTTACATTTGGTATCTTCTGTAGTTTAACGAAGCTATCCAATTTATCACTGATATTCCCTAACATGGATTTCATATGATACTCTTTATTTTCCTGGATACGTTGTTTTCTTCAGGAACCCTTCCTCTTATTCTCTGTTGTAATCTTCCCTTTTTCTACGTACGTTAATTTCTTCCAATAGTTCTTCATGTGTTAGATAATCAATTTAATCGGAAAGCATGTATCCTAACGGGGGCTTTTCTCTCCCCTATATTGCCGATAATAGGCAAATATCGATATTTAGCTTTCGCATGGCTTGGTAGATAGTTTTAGTAGTTCCTTACGCACATTAACTGGTACTTCCTACACCTCTTCGCTGTTTACCCTTTTAAAGCTAGATGTCGACGTTAATAGTAGAAGTAGTTTGTCAAAATGTTGACAACCTCCTCCACGTATTTATTAAATTGAATTTGATTTTTTTTTTACTTTATATTTGAAGTTGGGATTTTTTTCTCTTTCCTATTCTTTTATATGCCACGTGGGTTTATCCCTTTTTATTTCTTATATCAGATGTAGTTTTCATTCCACTTTTAATTTAATTAAGTACTGCAAAAACTACTCAATCTTAACCTAACCGCAGCTTCACAATTTGTTACATTTATTGCATCGGTGTTTGACCGTTTATAGAAGTAGTCTTGCCCTGCAATTATTATTCTGGACTACGTGAATTATTGCAGCAGCTATAGACTAGTTAGGTTAGGTTAAAAGATGCGTGGTTGTAAGAAATACAACCACTTCTCTCGGATACCTTTTGGTCCATTGCGTTCATCCTGATTAGGAAGAGATAAAAGTAGACTAAAGATAGGAGAAGAAATAAAATTGCCATGAGTGAAGAAGTAAAGAAGTAAGTACGAAATTGTAAGGAGAATTGAGAGTTTAAGAGATTTGTGTCTACGGCGTGTTAACACATCGTCTTTGGTCATTTTAGTCGTCTGGCAAACTGAAGGATAACTGTTGGCTCAGTGTCGGAGAGGGAAGATAAATCCGACAGTATTTGCCCATCCAGTAGTCTATGTCTTGCTCCTGTGAGAGTTGGACAGTGGTTTCTTCTTCGTCCTGACAAAGCCTGCAGTATTCAGTATCGTCATCCCCCCTCCCCATTTGGATGTCATGGCCTTAATGTTGCAGTGTCCTGTAATTAGGCCTACCACAAGTTTCAAGTCCAGCTTCGTCATGGATAAAAGTGACTTAGATCTCCTTTCGGAGATCACTGGCCACATCTTTTTGGAGACATTACATCCCCTTCCAGATAGCCAGTTTTGTTGAAATTTCTCATATTAATGCTTATGCAGAATTGTGAAAAAGTGACATAAGGGTGGCTTCACTTAGCTCTCAATCTCTAGATCAACGGAATCAGATCCACGCCTGGCCAATTCGTCAGCAGATTCATTTCCAGGTATGTTACAATGTCCAGGGACCCAACATAGTTTAATAAACGATTTAGTCTTTTCCAGAGCATTCCTGCAATCCAGAACCGCCTTAGATTTGATTGTAAAAGAATTCAAGGCCTTCAGGGTCGGTGGACTATCGACATATATAGTCACCGGTCCGTCCAGTTAATTGACTCTACTTGCCAGCAACTCTATGGCCTTCCTGATAGCGAAAATTTCTGCCTGAAAAACACTACAGTCGTTGTTTAATTTGAAGGATAGTCGGATATTTAGACTTTCACTGTAGATTAGGCCCCCGTTTCACTTTCCATCAGTATAAACAGCTATACCGTTAAAGGTGGAGTATCACGAGTCCAAATGTCTCTGTTAGGTATGTGAATATCAAGTGGTTCAAAGCTGTGCCTAGGTGATATATAGTCACTAGTTATAGCCTTAATGACTGCCTCCATTTCAGTTGAAATGTGTAAGTACTTCTCCAGTGCTGATAAAGAATACCGAGAAGCTATGTATATCATAAACAAAATGAACTTTCTTATTCTTTGCACCCACAAAAAAGAACAGAAAATTTAATAATTTGTATTATCTTATAATTAGTACTGCCTTATTTTTGGACCTATTGTCATCACTATGAATTTAAAGTTTTACGTAATTGTTTTGATTAATTGAATAAATTTTTATTTTGACTTTTTGCTAAAAACTTTACAAGTACCTGTTAATTGAATTATTGATATTAATAAATACATTCATAAATACATATATTAAAGCTAATTTTTCTGTATTATTTTCCGATATAAGTGTGAATATGGTAAAACTGTTAAATTTGCGTAGCAGTAGCATTTCTTATGATAAAAATTTATGCATAATAATCTATAAATTATTATTTATCGCGATAAGCGCTAAATAATAACAGTATTAACAACAAGCATGCACAATGTTTGCTTTGAAAAATGAAAGTGTTGGAAATGAACAAAACACAAAATAATTGGGCTTTTATGTCAATGCAGTCGTGGACTATATATTTTATTTACAGTTATTCGTAAAATATCTAAATTTAAGTTTCTTACAGGACTTAGGGATTCTGATCCTTGTAAAAAAGCTCGAAGCTAATTTTGTTTCTACGTTTGTCTTTGTCTAAGAAGTATGCTACCGTTATCCGTATCATCGCCGTTGGTACAAAAACCAAACCTCGCGCTAAGGCTAGGGTGGTGACAGCTTCCATGTTGAGAGACACATCATCTAACTGAGACGCGTCATGCAGTAGCATAAGGTGCCGGTCGTTGCATAAAATAACCACTTTTATTTTGCTCATTTATTATTATTATTATTATTATTATTATTATTATCATTATATTATTATATATATTATTATTATTATTATTATATTATTATTATTATATTATTATTATTATTATTATTTTATTATTATTATTATTATTATTCTTATTATTATATTATTTATTATTATTATTATTATTATATATTATTATTATTATTATATTATTATTATTATTATTATTCTATTATATATCTTAGTATATATTATTATTATTATTATTATTATTATTATTATTATTATTCTTATTATTATTATTATTATTATTATTATTATTATTATTATTATTACTATTATTATTTTATTATTATTATTATTATTATTATATTATTATTATTATTATATTATTATTCTATTATTATTATTATATTATTATTATTTATTAATTTATTATTATATTATTATTATTATTCTTATTATTATTATATTATTATTATTATTATATTATTATTATTATTTATTATTATTATTATTATTATTATTATTAATTATTATTATTATTATTATTATTATTATTATTATATTATTATTATTATTATTATTATTATTATTATTATTATTATTATTATTATTATTATTATTATTATTATTATTATTATTATTATTATTATTATTATTATTATATTATTATTATTATTATTATTATTATTATTATGATTATTATTATTATTATTATTATTATTATTATTATTATTATTATATTATTATTATTAGTATTATTATTATTATTATTATTAGAACAGTGTTTGGCTTGCTTGTTTGGGATACCATAGTATTTTGTTGTTGCAAAATCGTCAGGTAAAATCCCATTATTGTTGTTTTTATAAAAACAACCGTTTGTTTATGAGTGGAGAACGATGGTAATGTTTACCAGGGGGCAAGGCAGGGAATACCTAGGTTTCGGAAAGAGCCACCAATCCTCATCACTTCCCTTGTTTCTTGTCTGGGATATTCTCCCCAGAAGTTATTTTAAAAAATAACTTCTATGACAAAAAACATTTTTTTACCCAAGTGACGACATCGTAAGCTCAATAGAAGAGGAACAAAAGAATTACATAAAACTAAAATTCTTTTGGAAAATCTTCTAAATCTTACAACCGCACTTATAAACATTTACATCTTTCTCCACTTGTTATGCTTTCGTTCAACCTGAACGAAGTAACATAACCATGTAAGTTTGTTTTGTCTGTTACAACAAAAACCCCTTCGTCGACCGTGCCTGTGTCTATTAATAGAACAGTGTTTGGCTTGCTTGCTTCCCAGACAAGAAACAAGGGAACTGATGAGGATTGGTGGCTCTTTCCGAAACCTAGGTATTACCTGCCTTACCCCCTGGTAAACATTACCATCGTTCTCCACTCATAAACAAACGTTGTTTTTATAAAAACAACAATAATGGGATTTTGCCTGACGATTTTGCAACAACAAAATACTATGGTATCCCAAATAAGCAAGCCAAACAAATTCCGTTCGAAGTTGCAAAGGAATTCAATGGCAGCGTTTAATTCAATGTCAAATTGAGTTCCTTTTTAATACTTTCATCCATTTAAGAGCGTTTTTAGTTTCATGTCTTCCTACTTATTAAAAACAAAGTCAAACAACACATCAAATTCTTCGCCTCTTCGTCTAATACCTAATGTTGAACTAAATGTTAAATAAATCTGCGTTTACACATATACGTGATATTTTCCTGGTATTTCTTTTTTCTCTATAAAATCGATAATTTATTTTCCTTATTCCGTGAGCTTCTTCTGATATATTTCCTATTGGAACTAAATTAAGCTTTATGACGTCTGCTCCATGGTATACGGTCTGTTGCACTGTTACACGCATATTTTTCCATCCATGTTTTGATATATTCCTAAAATTTTATTGTATTAATTTTTTCTGGGTATATTGCGACTTAAGAGACCTACAGACATTCACCACACGTACTACAAAATAAATTTGGAGGTAAACGCTCACGTGAAGAACTTTTTGATGAATTACGAAGCGTGACGTTTAGAACAAAAACATTAGATGGCAAAAAACAGGCTGCATAGACTAAATAACAATTTGGTAGTTATTCTATGAAAAATCGAAGCAATTAGACTAAGAGCGAAGAGCAACAAGGGCACAGCTGTCGTCTTTCAAAACAAGAACCTTGAACCAATGAAATCCATTTTTATTCCGTAGGAACCCAGAACAACCAATGAACATACGGTTTTAAGCCCGATACGCACATATAGGGCATAACATAAAAATCATTTAAAGCGTTGGAACCATAAATATAGAAACAATACACAATACAATATTATAATAGGAATAGAAATCAATGTGGGAACCCAATGCCTTAAAATAACAGAAGAGATTACCAACAGCCTCGACCATACCAAGAACCACCCCAACCATACCAAAAACCATTCCAACAACTCCAACCATACCAACAAGAAAACCCACAAAGCCCCAGTACTCAAGCTCCAAAGACCAAATTTGAGAAAATAATCAAGGCCCATGGACGTAGGAAAAAAGTTGTGGCCGAACATGTTCAGGAATCAGCCTCAGAAATAAATTAAAATCTATAACAATAAAGATAAGAATAGTTTTTTAACTATGCGAACCCAGAAGATCTCATAGAACAGGCTAACTCTTAATTGACATCAAATTTACACCGAAGAAAAAGCCATAATACCTATGTTCAAAGAATTTAGCGACAACGGAACACTACAATTCTATATAATAAGATTTCATAACTTCTTTGACAGTTTAATAGATAACGATATATTGAGGCCATTAAATGCCTGTATTGACTATAGAAAGAGGGAAATAAACATCGGTAAAAAGATACTCCCTATGCACTTCGACCGATTTTAAATATTTGATGCATCCAACGCGACATGTATGTACGATTCCAATAGAGACGAAAGAGAGACGAAATTTAGTACCAAAAAAATTGAAATCGGTTGAGATTTGGGTATAGCTCCTATATACATATATTTCGGCCGATTTCATGTATGTTATGTACCAAACACGATATGTATTTCCGATATATATATATATATATATATATATATATATATATATATATATATATATATATATATATATATATATATATATATATATATATATATCTTCTCGCCCGATTTCACAGCAAACAATTAAAAAAGCTGTAAGTTCGACCGGGCCGAACTGTGAATACCCTCCTAACCATCGTTCTCCACTAATAAACAATCGTTGTTCTTATAAAAAGAACAATAAAGGGATTAAGCCTAACCATCTTGCAACAACAAAATACTATGGTATCCCGAACAAACAAGCCAAAACTGTTCTAATTCTGTTAAAATCTTAAAATAAACCGAATGTAGCAGTGAATAATGTCGCTAAAATCATCAAAATATTGAATATCGTGAGTTACCGTTATATGAGGGCTATACCAAAACGTGGACCTACATGGTCCATTTTCAATAGTCCTGCATACATAACATACATTTCAGTAAAATTTTATCAATCTACTTCAATTCGTTCAGAAGCGAGAGTGATTTCCAAAGCTGGACGGACAGACATAGCCAAATCGACATAGAATTTTATGCTGATCAAGAATATATATTTTGTGTGGTTTAAAATGTATATTTTTAGGTGTTACAAACGGAGTGAAACACTCAATATACCCTCCATACTATGGTGGAGGGTATAAAAACTACAGCTACAAGGACAAGGCCTTCGTTTAAGCGGAACAAATTTGGCATATTCCTTCTTTTCTTATGGTCAGCTGTTCCTGGCATGTTCACGCGTTGGTAGAACGAGCTGTTTGTTTGTTTAAGCATAAAAGTTTATAACACAATAATTAATTTTTTTTGAAATTTTTGAATTTGTCTTTTTTTTGTTAAATAAACAAATATTCGTATAAATGCATACCAAATCAAAACGGCCAGCGAAGCGCACCGGGTTCAGCTAGCTGTAATATATTTTACCAAGAAAGCGATAGAGTTCCATTTACTTCCACAATAAAACATAGAATTAGAAACAAACAATGTAGCCATTGTTTCCAAGTCAAACAGATATTCGAACATACATAAAATAAGTTACAGATCAAATCCACGAAATGTTGAAGAATGGAATATTATCTCTCTCACTCTTTCTATTCCGCCCCAATTTTGATCGTGCCGAAGAAAGCCGATACCAGCGGGAGACCAAAGGTTTCCACCAGATCGAGATAGAGGAAAAGCAATGCTTAGGGCTTACCGGTTACTACTTGATAAAGGCTACTATAAAGGATAAAAAATAAATATAAATGGCCCAGAATACAAAAAAATATTATCACCATTGAGACCCTCCTAATGCATGAACCAATTTTAGCATACTCAGACTTTTCTAGAACACTTACATTGACAACAAACGCAGATAATTACGATTTAGTACTTTCCCAAGATAATCACCCAATATGCTAAACAAATCTTACCTTTAACCCACAAGAAATAAATGATAGTACTATAGAGAAGGAATTATTATCTTTGGTCGCAAAATTATAATTACAACTGATAACATGTCATTAACATATTTTCTGTAAAGGAACCCTATTCAAAACTTGTTAGATGAATACGATTCCGAAACCCGACGCGTTGTCGAGAATTGAAACCCAACATTAATACACTAGAGTGCGACAGTATGACAATAAAAAGTTCTACTTCACCAATTAATATGTTCAAATCAAGTAGTCATTACGAAAACAACCTCTGGATTATTAAAGATAAAAAATAAATCCATTTTCCAAAAGAATATAGAACAGCATTACAATACTGAAATTATTAAAAATAAACACCTGCGCGAAAAAATTTAGTCCTAAGTTGAAGCAAAGAATAACACAGTTTAAAAATAATTGTGAATTCTGTAGCTTAGAATAATATGAGAAGAAACCTGCAAAAATCTCCGAAAACAAAAACAACTCTAAATATTGCAAATAGACGTATTTTATACTCTTTATGACAGTAATCGACACATTTTCAAAGTTCGCCTTGGCTTAAAAAAAGGTAGGAACTGAACGGAAGGCTGTTATAATAATACAATACATAGCACGACGGGCATTAAACCAATCGATTTTGTAAATGGCAAAATACATGAGAATAGATATAAGTATGGAAATTTATGACATTATGAGCGCAGAAAAGGAAAAATATATCCGAAAATTAAATGAAAATAGGAGGAACCAAATAACCACTTTAAACTAAAACACTTTTGGAAAATCTTACAACCGCACTTATAATCATTTTCTTCTCTCTTCACTTGTTATGCTTTTGTTTACCTGAATAAACTAACATAACCATGGAGTTAGTTTTGTCTGTTATAACAAAAACCGATTCGTCGATCGCGACTTGTCTATTAATAGAACAGTGTTGGCATGTTTGTTAGGGACACTGTAGTATTTTGTTGTTGCAAAATAGTTTGGCTTAATCTCATTGTAGTTGTTATTGTAAAAACAATTTTTGTTTCTTAGTGGAGAAAGATAGTTATTCGGAAAGAGCCACTAATCCTCATCAGCTCCCTTGCTTTTTGTCTGGGATATTCTCCCCATAAGTTAATTTAAAAAAAACTGATTTACCCAAGTGACGAGATCGTACATATCGTAAAATCACTAAGGATACAAATTTACATCAAAACACAATTCGAAATTATTTAACTAAATTCAAAAATATCATAGGAAGTACAATTTCAACCAAGGAAGGAGATTAAATTTTAAGAACACATATATCAGATTAATAATGATATCACACTCTTACATCAGCATTTATTGACATCGGACAACTTATCTTTTCCTAAAAACTGGGAGCTATCTTCACAAATATCCTTACTAAAACCGAACTTAACCTTATCTCAGACTTCGAAAATTATTCCAACATTAGAGAATTTTATAGACTGCAAAATCAATATATTTATTACATATTTATTATATGCATATTTTCCAATGAATCGTAATTTGCAACATACAGCAATATAATATTATTTAAGAAGATAGAAAATAAAGATTTTTATTATTGGGTTTTTAAACATCAAACAAAGTTATTTTTTGTGTGATCCTCAGTTCGGTAAAGTGTAAAGCAGATAAAGATAAAGTCAAAGCACATCAAAGTTAGGAAAAAATACCGGTAAAAAATAAAAATTAACATTCCTAACTTTATGACATACACAGCATCGCTGTATGTGCATACTGGTAAAACGTAAGAAAATAACTAATTACACATGTTAAAAAGTGTAAACAGGGCGGAAAAGTATACATAGGCTGAGAGCGGACATCATCAGGAACGAAAATGAATATTTCTCAACATTTTGGTATCTGAGGAAAAATGAAATAAATTGTCATGTAAGTATTACCGCAATTAAAAAAAATATTTATAAAGGCAACAATTCTACCTACCTATCAATGAACGCAATACTTGTCATAGTTCTCGAAAATTAGCAGAAATGACTTGTCAGTATTTTGAGCTAATTAGGTTTCTTACTCTCAATATGTTCACTATCAAATCTCATATAGAAATTCAAAGTCGTTGACGAAAAAATATGGGGTTTTGGATAGAAAAAACGATTTCTGAGCTTTTGTGCGTCGTCGACGTACATGCACCTACGTAGTATGCGTAATTGGAGACCATATCGTCAGACTAGTGGAGTATGTGCCGCGTCGACATGGATTTGAAATTTTTGTTTATTATTTTTTTTTTGTTAAAACCTAAGTCTAACTGAGGCCGTTTAACACAAATAAATAAAATGGAGAACAATTACAAATAGTAATGGAGGCAGGATCCATTAATGCTCTGGCAGTGTACGTGATACCCTAATGAATGATGTTCACCATTGACGTGCCTATAAGGACATTTTGACTTTGGGCGGCATTTAATACCTGTCTATTAGACGAGCTGGAAGTTTTAAATGAAGAAGGAGAAGGATAATTAAATGAAACTACGTTCCTAGCTTTAGAAGTTGCTGCAGTTAAAGGCCTGGAATACACTCAGGGTTACAGAGTATGACGTCTTGTATTACATTTACTACAGTTGTATGGTTTGCTGGAAGTCTTTTCAGGAAGAAAAACTGACTTATCTTGATGCTTTGGTCCCTAAGTGTGACACTATATTTCGGAGTCTTTGAAGACAGGGCCCCGACTTCAGTAGGCACATCATAATAACAGTAATACACTTATTTATACCCCTCTGTAGCTCCTTTAAACCTGTGCTAGTCTCACTGTCTAATACTGACAGATCAAAAAAGGTTTTTGTGGGTAATTAAATCCAGTGGACGTCGCCACTTGTCTTATTGTTTAAATTGCAAAGTTAATGTACACTAAGTCTCAAAAGGTAGACCAAGAAAGAAAGACACCATTAAATATTTCTATGTCACAAGGCGGTAGATTCAACCTATGAGCAGAACTATCACCACCACAGGATGTGAGTGGTGAGCGGAATGAGCGAAATCTTCAAAATGGGAGCTCTATACTCCTAACGAAGACTGTATTAATTTCGGAAAGAGATATAGTCTTATTACCTACGCTATCCTGAGGAAACGATGTCACCATTGATGACTTAGCCGGAGCCCGAAGGTCATCTAACTTTCTTTTCAAATGTTCCTTTATCAAATATGGTTTTCACATTTCCCCATAATGTTCTGACCTCAACTCCCTGTAAATCTAAAATATAGACATCGAGCATTTCATCCCATTGAGAACTGAATTTTGCATGAAATTTAACCAAAGCATCAGTAGCATCGGATTAAACAAATGAACGTAATTCAGCAAAAAAATTAAGAAACGTCTGAAATTTTCGTCGAGAATTGTGTTTTATTTTAGAAAAACTATCGGAATTTTAGCGGTAAATTTTTTTCAATATCAAATGTTCGCTCAAAATTACTCCCATTTCAAAGTTTCGGCAAACGTTTACAATGTATCGTTGACTTAAACTTTGACAGAGTATCAAAAATAACAATTGCCAACGGACAATTAAAAATGTCATAAGGTGGCAACAACCCGAAATAGAGAAAAAAAGAGGTGGCGGTATTGCAATGTTCGTCAAAAATGACATTTAATGTGAGGAAATACAACATAAAATGGAATCGGAGTTAATTCTATTTAATTTAACAAAAATAAACAAGTAAAAAAGCTGTAAGTTCGGCCGGGCCGAACTTTTAATACCCATTTGGTACAAATTTGGCAATTTCCAAAAAAAAAACCGTTAAAAATTCTGTTAAAATCTTAAAAATACCGAATGCTTATACGATGACGTGGGCCTGCATAGGCAACTTTTGTCATAAATTATTACAATATTTAAATGCGAAACTTGAAGAAAAATCTGTTTATAATGTAGCTAAAATCGTCAAAATACCGAATATTGGGGGTACCGTTATATGGGGGCTATACGAAGACGTGGACCTGCACAGACAATTTTCTGGCATGGGCTGAAGTATGCATTACGAACTTCACATGCGAAATTTGAAAGAATCCCTGTAAATAATGTCGCTAAAATCATTAAAATACCGAATATCGGGGGGTACCGTTATATGGGGGCTATATGAAGACGTGGATCTACATGGCTCATTTTTTGACTTTGGATGAAGTATCCATTACGAACTTCAAATACCAAATTTGAAACGATTCGGTAAACAATGTCGCTAAAATCATCAAAATACCGAATATCGGGGGGTACCGTTATATGGGGGCTATATGAAGACGTGGACCTGCACAGATAATTTTCTGTCTTAGGCTGTAGTATCCATTACGAACTTCAAATACCAAATTTGAAATAATTCCGGTGAATAATGTCGCTAAAATCATCAAAATACCGAATATCGGGAGGTACCGTTATATGGGGGCTATATGATAACTTGGACTTACATGGCCCATGTACGAACTTAACCTGCCTACTGGCAAAATATACATGTGTGCAAAATTTTAGCCTTCTATCTCAATTTGTTCGAAAGATAGCGTGATTACAACAGACAGACAGACAGACACACAGACAGACAGACGGACATGGCTAAATCGTCTTAGAATTTTACGCTGATCAAGAATATATATACTTTGTTGGGTCTGACATGAATATTTCGAGGAGTTACAAACGGAATGACAAAATTAATATACCCTCCATAGTATGGTGGAGGGTATAAAAACAAGAAAACTACAATCGTTCTTATAAACATTTTTAAAGGAATGGGAAAATGTGATCAATGGTATAAATATAAAAAAAATAATTTTATAATAATGGGAGACTTAAATATCGTCACGACGAAACAAAACACAACCACATCAAACTACTTACATCCTACAGAGTAATATCAATAATGTGACTAGGGAAGACAAAACTAAGCAATCAATTACTTGTATTGACCACTTATTTGTCAGATGGGATAAACCAATGCAACAATGTTTTGGAGCAGTAAATAAAACTTATATACATGATCATTTCGCGAAATTTTGTAGTGTAGAAGAAACTGAATTATCCTCGAATCAAAAACAAAATACATACTATTGTGAAAACCACCTATTAAACAATCACAGTGCTAATCAGTTGATAAATAATTTTAACTGGGCAAAAATAATTCTTACATCTGGTAGCACAAATGAACTCTTTAATAATGCATACAACAAAGTTAATTACATATATAAAAATTACAACACACATAAATCAAAACTAAAAAAGACAAACCAATATCCATGGCCTAGTGACCACATTCTAAAGTGATGTGCAATAAAAGACCACTGGTATAAAAAGGGGATACAGAAACAAAGCAATAGAGTTAATAAGAAAATATTCAAACATTTTAATATTAAATTAAATAAAACAATTATTGAAGCAACTCATAAACAAAATCACATGCAAAAAATTTGAGAACGTAAATGAATAGATTAAAAAATAATGAAAACGACCACTAAAAAATCGCCGATAAAACTTGAAGTATTGCAAATAGACGTATTTTATACTTGCGACAAAAAAATCTTTATGACAGTAATCGACACATTTTCAAAGTTCGTCTTGGCTTTAAAAAAGGTAGAAACTGAACGGAAGGCTGTTATAATAATACAAAACATAGCACGACGGGCATTTAACCAATCGATTTTGTAAATGACAAAATACATGAGAATAGATATATGGAAATTTATGACATTATGGGCGCAGAAAGAAAAAATATATCCGAAAATTAAATAAAATAAGAGGAACCAAATAACCACTTTAAACTAAAACACTTTTGGAAAATCTTACAACCGCACTTATAATAATTTTTATCTCTCTTCACTTGTTATGCTTTTGTTTACCTGAACGAACTAACTTAACCATGGAGTTAGTTTTGTCTGTTGTAACAAAAACCGATTCGTCAATAGTGCCTTGTCTATTAATAGAACAGTATTGGCATGTTTGTTCGGGACACTGTAGTATTTTGTTGTTGCAAAATAGTTTGGCATAATATCATTGTTGTTGTTTTTGTAAAAACAATGTTTGTTTCTTAGTGGAGAAAGATGGTTATTGGAAAGAGCCACTAATCCTCATCAGCTCCCTTGCTTTTTGTCTGGGATATTCTCCCCATAAGTTAATTTAAAAAAATTGATTTACCCAAGTGACGAGATCGTACATATCGTAATATCACTAAGGATATAAAATTACATCAAAACACAATTCGAAATTATTTAACTAAATTCAAAAATATCATAGGAAGAACAATTTCAACCAAGGAAGACGAGATTTAATTTAAAGAACACATATATCAGATTAATAATAATATCACACTCTTACATCAGCATTTAGATGACATCGGACAACTTATCTTTTCCGGAAAACTGGGAGCTATCTTCACAAATATCCTTACTCAAACCGAACTTAACCTTATCTCAGACTTCGACAATTATACCAACATTAGAAAATTTTAAAGACTGCAAAATCAATTAAATTTATTACATATTTATTATATGCATATTTTTCCAATGAATCGTAATTTGCAACCTACAGCAATATAATATTGTTTAAGAAGATAGAAAATAAAGAATTTTACTATTGGGGTTTTAAACATCAAGCAAAGTTATTTTTTGTATGATCCTCAGTTCGGTAAAGTGTAAAGCAGTTAAAGAAAAGACACAAATTTGTAATGGTTTGCTTTTTTCGAAGCACATCAAAGTTAGGAAAAAATACCGGTAAAAAATAAAAATTAACATTCCTAACTTTATGACATACACAGCATCGCTGTATGTGCATACTGGTAAAACGTAAGAAAATAACTAATTACACATGTTAAAAAGTGTAAACAGGGCGGAAAAGTATACATAGGCTGAGAGCGGACATCATCAGGAACTATTTCTCAACATTTTGGTATTTGAGGAAAAATGAAATAAATTGTCATGTATGTATTACCGCAATTAAAAAAAAATATTTATAAAGGCAACAATTCTACCTACCTATCAATGAACGCAATACCTGTCATAGTTCTCGAAAAAACACCTATTTCTTTCTTCCGAAATTAGCAGAAATGACTTGTCAGTATTTTGAGTTAATTAGGTTTCTTACTCTCAATATGTTCACTATCAAATCTCATATAGAAATTCAAAATCGTTGACGAAAAAATATGTTCTTATTTACCCACCCGAAGTGCTTGTCGTAATTTATAACTGGATGGTGCGGGAGGTAAAAAACCGAAGAGTTTGTTTGTCGACAACAACCGCCTTATGTACATCAAAGCTATGCCACTTGGTCGTAGACTGCCTTAATTTTAAGTTTCTGAAGAAGAGTTAGAAGGAAATTTTCGTTTATTACTATTTTGTTAAAACCTAAGTCTAACTGAGGCCGTTTAACACAAATAAATAAAATGGAGAACAATTACAAATAGTAATGGAGGCAGGATCCATTAATGCTCTGGCAGGGTACGTGATACCCTAATGAATGATGTTCACCATTGACGTGCCTATAAGGACATTTTGACTTTGAGCGGCATTTAATATCTGTCTATTAGACGAGCTGGAAGTTTTAAATGAAGAAGTAGAAGGATAATTAAATGAAACTACGTTCCTAGCTTTAGAAGTTGCTGCAGTTAAAGGCCTGGAATACACTCAGGGTTACAGAGTATGACGTCTTGTATTACATTTACTACAGTTGTATGGTTTGCTGGAAGTCTTTTCAGGAAGAAAAACTGACTTATCTTGATGCTTTGGTCCCTAAGTGTGACACTATATTTCGGAGTCTTGGAGGCAGGGCCCCGACTTCAGTAGGCACATCATAATAACAGTAATACACTTATTTATACCCCTCTGTAGCTCCTTTAAACCTGTGCTAGTCTCACTATTATTAATTAAATCCAGTGGACGCCGCCACTTGTCTTAAGTCTCAAAAGGTAGACCAAGAAAGAAAGACACCATTAAATATTTCTATGTCACAAGGCGGTAGATTCAACCTATGAGCAGAACTATCACCACCACAGGATGTGAGTGGTGAGCGGAATGAGCGAAATCTTCAAAATGGGAGCTCTATACTCCTAACGAAGACTGTATTAATTTCGGAAAGAGATATAGTCTTATTACCTACGCTATCCTGAGGAAACGATGTCACCATTGATGACTTAGCCGGAGCCCGAAGGTCATCAAACTTTCTGTTTATGAAAGCCAAATCTTCAATATAACATGTACATTTCGACATCGTATTGGTGTCAGCGGCAGTGATCGTCTCTCCTGAAATGTCTTCTTGAACAAAATGATTTTCAAATGTTCCTTTATCAAATATGGTTTTCACATTTCCCCATAATGTTCTGACCTCAACTCCCTGTAAATCTAAAATATAGACATCGAGCATTTCATCCCATTGAGAACTGAATTTTGCATGAAATTTAACCAAAGCATCAGTAGCATCGGATTAAACAAATGAACGTAATTCAGCAAAAAATTAAGAAACGTCTGAAATTTTCGTCGAGAATTGTGTTTTATTTTAGAAAAACTATCGGAATTTTAGCGGTAAATTTTTTTCAATATCAAATGTTCGCTCAAAATTACTCCCATTTCAAAGTTTCGGCAAACGTTTACAATGTATCGTTGACTTAAACTTTGAGAGAGTATCAAAAATAACAATTGCCAACGGACAATTAAAAATGTCATAAGGTGGCAACAATCCGAAATAGAGAAAAAAAGAGGTGGTGGTATTGCAATGTTCGTCAAAAATGACATTTAATATGAGGAAATACAACATAAAATAGAATCGTCGGAATTAATTCTATTTAATGTAACAAAAATAAGGAACAAGAAAACTACAATCAATCTTATAAACATTTTTAAAGGATTTGGAAAATGTGATCAATGGTATAAATATAATACAAAAATAATTTAATAATAATGGGAGACTTAAATATCGTCACGACGAAACAAAACACAACCACATCAAACTACTTACATCCTACATAGCAATATCGTATAAAACTGATGTATCTGATCATTTCGCAAAATTTTGTAGTGTAGAAGAAACTGAATTATCCTCGAATCAAAAACAAAATACATACTATTGTGAAAACCACATATTAAACAATCACAAAGTTAATCAGTTGATAAATGATTCTAACTGGGCACAAATAATTCTTACTTCTGGTAGCACAAATGAACTCTTTAATAATTTATTATATATTTAAAAATCAATTATATATTTAAAAATTGCAACACACATAAATCAAAACTAATAAAGAGAAACCAATATCCATGGCTCGGTGACCACATTCTAAAGTGATGTGCAATAAAAAACCACTTATATAAAAAGGGGATACAGAACAAAAGCAATAGAATTAATGAGAAAATATTCAATTATTTTAATACTAAATTAAATTAAACAATTATTAAAGCAAAAAATGAATATTATTATCACCAATTTGTACAAAACTATGGATATATACGAGGTACCTGGCAACTCATAAACAAAATCACATGCAAAAAATTTGAGAACGTAAATGAATTGATTAAAAAATAATGAAAGCGAGCCACTAAAAAATCTCCGATAAAATTATGGAAATACCAAGGAAATAACATGAAATATTGCAAATAGACGTATTTATACTTGGGACAAAAAACTCTTTATGACAGTAATCGACACATTTTCTAAGTTCGCCTTGGCTTAAAAACGGTACAAACTGAACGGAAGGCTGTTATAATAATAGGAAAATACATGAAAATAGATATATGGACATTTATGACATTATGAGCGCAGAAAAGGAGACATATATCCGAAAATTAAATGAAAATAAAAGGAACCAAATAACTGCATTAAACTAAAACTCTTTTGGAAAATCTTACAACCGCACTTATAATCATTTTCATCTCTCTTCACTTGTTATGCTTTTGTTTACCTGAACGAAATAGCTTAACCATGGAGTTAGTTTTGTCTGTTATAACAAAAACCGATTCGTTTATCGTGCCTTGTCTATTAATAGAACAGTGTTGGCAGTGTAGTATTTTGTTGTTGCAAAATAGTTAGGCTTAGAATTTTTATAAACAAGAATTTTTAAGAACAAGAATTCATGTATATTTTATTAAATCAAATATATAATGCTTGTGATATTCACATTTGCTTTGACCAGTAAAAAATGTTTGTACGCGCTAAAGGGGAATTCATTTAAATCTTTAAGCTAGTGTTCGCAAACTATTGATACTATCGATGGTTTCAGACTTTTTTCTTTCATAAATACTTTTTTGTGATATGAACATACTTCGCAAAAATTAAATTTGACAAAAAAAAATTAAGTACATAAAATTTCAATTCGTGCTAAATGGAATAAAATCGTGTAAAAAAATTAAAAATATTCAATTTTCAAACCGTGTTATATCAAAACCGTGTACAAAAAGACCGTGTAAAAACAGACTTAGGTGTACAACAATATAGAGTGCCTGCGCAAAGGCAACAACCGCCAGAATCAGCAATACATTGACAACTGCACCTCGAAACTAAAAATGGTGGAACACAAATAACTTGAAATCCATCTCGACGATAACTTAAATTGGAAATCACATATCCAATATCTTCAAAGTAAACTGCGACAATACGCATACACATTATACCATCTCGGCAACTGTGCTCCTTATAATATAAAAAAACAAGTTTATTTATCGCTAGTTGAATAGGATCTCAGGCATGGAACAGCTTGGGGCAACGCGAGTAATTCTTGACTCCTCCAAATCGCCCAAAAACGGATTTTGAAAAATATTAGCAAAAAAATGCAATGTAAATGGCCAGAAAACAACATAAGTTAAACGGATTTCTCTACTATTCAAATAGTTAAAACTGTAATTAAGTCTTTAAAACTATAGCGAAAACACAATGAAATAGGAAATCTCTGTTATTTGGCGTGTGTTGTTTTCAGTGTGAAAAAATGAACGACACACACAATTGTTCAGAATAGTGTTTTTCTGGTCAATATTCTGTTACTTTCGAAAGAAGACTGATATTTTCATATAAGGTAACGCAATTAGATTTCAGAATTAAAAACGATAAAGTCACAGTATATCTTTAAATATTTTGCATTAACTATTATTTTTGTGTTTATATCTTCCTACTTATTACAAATAGTTAAAATCAATAACATTATCTATAATAAATAAAAAAAATAAATTTTTTCAATTAAAAAAAAAACAATTAAAAAATCATTTAAAAAAAAAATAATTTTTTAATTAAAAAATACTGCTTGGTTCCTGGTATTTCCCTGGTATAAAACTAAAATAATCACATAACAGCGGAGGCACGCGCAAGGGGTTTTAAAACAAAATACCAACAAACTGACACACAGGTGACTGTTTGGATGTTTCTTCGATTTACAGATGATGAGTTCTTAATTGAAAATGTGCTTGTAGTCAATGCAATTTTCTGTTATGAAGTTTATTGGGAAAAGCAAGAAGTGACTGTGATTCTCATTCACATATGAATGATCGACACTTATAGAGCTTGCTTTTTGCCAAAGGCATCACATTATATTTCATTAATTTTTCTTACATTATATTTACAAAAACTTGTTTTACATTTGGTTTGAAGATTTCCTACATATATTGATACGCTTTTTTCCTGAGCTTCTTTTGATAGAATCTTTATGACGTATTTCTCTCTCCATAATTTTATTTCAGATGCTTTTGTCGGATCTGAAAAGAACCATCTAGCTTTATAACCATCATTTGTATTGTTCGTTCTTTATTCTGGTTTATCTCTAATGAGATAGTCAGTCATTATATGTAATTTTTTTCTGCTTCTTAACTCCTTGTTAGAGTCACTGCTTCTCATCGAGCATATAGATCGAAATACCAAATCATAACTAATTTAAACACTATCACAATTGAATAAGACGATTCTTATAGGCAACAATCCTAACTACCAATGAACGAATATCTTTTTTAACTGTCGAGAAATAGCTATTTCTTTCTCCCGAAATTAAAAAAAAAATATTTTTCAATATTATGAGCTAATTTTTTTTAGTTTTTTTACTTTCAATACGTTTATCTCATATAGAAATCTTATATAGGACTTAAAAGTTGGTGATGAAAAATATGGGTTTTGGCTACGAGTGCAGAGGATATTCATCATCAGTGTCGTCATCTAATTGTAAAAGCGTTCAAATAATAACAGGGCGCAGTTTTCGCTGCGCCATGCAACTCAAAATCCGGGTTTTGAGGAGAATTTGTTTTTTAATATTTTGCACCTATTAAAGAGCGTGTTTCTGTTTTTTATATCCTTCTGCTTATTAGAAAAAGTCGAACAACAATACATTAACAATAATAAAAACAATATATATTTTTATAACATAAACATGTTCAAAAAATGCAATTAAAAAAAAAAATACTCCATGGTTCATGTCCTTATCATTTTTATATAAAAACTCAGAAACAAAAATACGTGTGCGTAAAAATCTGTTATTTTTTCTTTAATTTAGATTTGCAGAAAATTTTTTCTGATATTGCATTTACAAAAACAAATTTATGTTATGTTATATCTGTAAAAACAAGAAGAAATATCCGGCTAGTAAGTCGGAGAACAGCTTAACAATATTGGTTAAAAAGTTATGGCGTTGCCAGATGGGTCCGTCGAATATGGGCAACCCTGTATACCATCGAATGAAATGTTACACTAATTAAAGAATAACACAGCATTCACGCATTTTGTTGTATGTGACAAATTTCTTAAAACCACAGTTAAAACGTTCCAAAACGAGCTGAATGTAATCACAAGATGGTGCGACAGTGGCTTAATCATAAACGCTTCCAAAACGAAAATAATGCATATAAGACCAAGAAGCAAACCGAAATCTTCTATCAGAACCATATACAACAATATATAGTGCCTGCGCAAAGGCAACAACCGCCAGAATCAGCAATACATTGACAACTGCACCTCGAAACTAAAAATGGTGGAACACAAATAACTTGAAATCCATCTCGACGATAACTTAAAGTGGAAATCACATGCCCAATATCTTCAAAGTAAACTGCGACAATACGCATACACATTATACCATCTCGGCAACTGTGCTCCTTATAATATATAAAAACAAGTTTATTTATCGCTAGTTGAATAGGATCTCAGGCATGGAACAGCTTGGGGCAACGCGAGTAATTGTAGACTCCTCCAAATCGCCCAAAAACGGATTTTGAAAAATGTTAGCAAAAAATGCAATGCAAATGGTTAGACGGATTTCTCAATTTTTCTTTGTTCAAAAACATGGAAATATTAAATATAAAGGAACTACTTTCTACTACCATAGAATCTTTATGACGTATTTCTCTCTCCATAATTTTATTTCAGATGCTTTTGTCGGATCTGAAAAGAACCATCTAGCTTTATAACCATCATTTGTATTGTTCGTTCTTTATTCTGGTTTATCTCTAATGAGATAGTCAGTCATTATATGTAATTTTTTTTCTGCTTCTTAACTCCTTGTTAGAGTCACTGCTTCTCATCGAGCATATAGATCGAAATACCAAATCATAACTAATTTAAACACTATCACAATTGAATAAGACGATTCTTATAGGCAACAATCCTACCTACCAATGAACGAATATCTTTTTTAACTGTCGAGAAATAGCCATTTCTTCCTCCCGAAATTAAAAAAAAAATATTTTTCAACATTATGAGCTATTTTTTTTAGTTTTTTTACTTTCAATAAGTTTATCTTATATAGAAATCTTATATAGGAATTAAAAGTTGGTGATGAAAAATATGGGTTTTGGCTACGAGTGCAGAGGATATTCATCGTCAGTGTCGTCATCTAATTGTAAAAGCGTTCAAATAATAACAGGGCGCAGTTTTCGCTGCGCCATGCAACTCAAAATCTGGGTTTTGAGGAGAATCCAAGAAAAGTTTCTGTTTTTTAATATTTTGCACCTATTAAAGAGCGTGTTTCTGTTTTTTATATCCTTCTGCTTATTAGAAAAAGTCGAACGACAATACATTAACAATAATAAAAACAATATATATTTTTATAACAAAAACATGTTCAAAAAATGCAATTAAAAAAAAATAGTCCATGGTTCATGTCCTTATCATTTTTATATAAAAACTCAGAAACAAAAATACGTGTGCGTAAAAATCTGTTATTTTTCTTTAATTTAGATTTGCAGAAAATTTTTTTTGATATTGCATTTACAAAAACAAATTTATGTTATGTTATATCTGTAAAAACAAGAAGAAATATCCGGCTAGTAAGTCGGAGAACAGCTTAACAATATTGGTTAAAAAGTTATGGCGTTGCCAGATGGGTCCGTCGAATATGGGCAACCCTGTATACCGTCGAATGAAATGTTACACTAATTAAAGAATAACACAGCATTCACGCATTTTGTTGTATGTGACAAATCTCTTAAAACCACAGTTAAAACGTTCCAAAACGAGCTGAATGTAATCACAAGATGGTGCGACAGTGGCTTAATCATAAACGCTTCCAAAACGAAAATAATGCATATAAGACCAAGAAGCAAACCGAAATCTTCTATCAGAATCATATACACCTAAATCTGTTTTTACACGGTAGATTGGTTCCAGAAGAAGCCGTGTAAAAAATAAACCGTGTAAAAAGACATTGATTTTATGGGTGATTTGTTCCTAATTTCTAAAACCTATTAAAATTAGTGAAAAACAAGAATTTTTAAGAACAAGAATTCATGTCTATTTTATTAAATCAAATATATAATGATTGTGCTATTCACATTTGCTTTGTACGCGCTAAAGGGGAATTCATTTAAATCTTTAAGCTAGTGTTCGCAAACTATTGATACTATCGATGGTTTCAGACTTTTTTCTTTCATAAATACTTTTTTGTGATATGAACAAACTTCGCAAAAATTAAATTTGACAAAAAAATTTAAGTACATAAAATTTCAAATCGTGCTAAATGGAATAAAATTGTGTAAAAAAATCAAAAATATTCAATTTTCAAACCATGTTATATCAAAACCGTGTACAAAAAGACCGTGTACAAAAAGACCGTGTAAAAACAGACTTAGGTGTACAACAATATAGAGTGCCTGCGCAAAGGCAACAACCGCCAGAATCAGCAATACATTGACAACTGCACCTCGAAACTAAAAATGGTGGAACACAAATAACTTGAAATCCATCTCGACCATAACTTAAAGTGGAAATCACATGCCCAATATCTTCAAAGTAAACTGCGACAATACGCATACACATTATACCATCTCGGCAACTGTGCTCCTTATAATATATAAAAACAAGTTTATTTATCGCTAGTTGAATAGGATCTCAGGCATGGAACAGCTTGGGGCAACGCGAGTAATTGTAGACTCCTCCAAATCGCCCAAAAACGGATTTTGAAAAATGTTAGCAAAAAATGCAATGCAAATGGTTAGACGGATTTCTCAATTTTTCTTTGTTCAAAAACATGGAAATATTAAATATAAAGGAACTACTTTCTACTACTATAGTAAAAGTACTCATTATCAATGGAAACCTAGCGAAGAAAATCAGTCAGAACACTAGAAGCAGATCGCAAGGCAAGTACATCATCCCGAAATGCCGTAATGATTATGCTAAACATTCGATAATTGTCGAACTATGTAAAAACTTAAATGAGTTGCCGAAGAAAGTTTTAAATGAAAGAAAAAGTTATGTCAAGAGTAAATAAATTAAAAAACACTATTCAAATAGTTAAAACTGTAATTAAGTCTTTAAAACTATAGCGAAAACACAATGAAATAGGAAATCTCTGTTATTTTGCGTGTGTTGTTTTTAGTGTGAAAAAATGAACGACACACACAATTGTTCAGTATAGTGTTTTTCTGGTCAATATTCTGTTACTTTCGAAAGAATACTGATATTTTCATATAAGGTATCGCAATTAGATTTCAGAATTAAAAACGATAACATTTGATAGTTCAGTAGTTGCAGAGGAATTTAAGGTCACAGTATAACTTTAATTTTGCATTAACTATTATTTTTGTGTTTATATCTTCCTACTTATTACAAATATTTAAAATCAATAACATTATCTATAATAAATAAAAATATATATATTTTTTCAATATAAAATAAATTAAAAAAATCATTTAAAAAAAATAGTTTTTTAATATTTCCCTGGTATAAAACTAAATAATCACATAACAGCGGAGGCACGCGCAAGGGGTTTTAAAACAAAATACCAACAAACTGACACACAGGTGACTGTTTGGATGTTTCTTCGATTTACAGATGATGAGTTCTTAATTGAAAATGTGCTTGTAGTCAATGCAATTTTCTGTTATGAAGTTTATTGGGAAAAGCAAGAAGTGACTGTGATTCTCATTCACATATGAATGATCGACACTTATAGAGCTTGCTTTTTGCCAAAGGCATCACATTATATTTCATTAATTTTTCTTACATTATATTTACAAAAACTTGTTTTACATTTGGTTTGAAGATTTCCTACATATATTGATACGATTTTTTCCTGAGCTTCTTTTGATAGAATCTTTATGACGTATTTCTCTCTCCATAATTTTATTTCAGATGCTTTTGTCGGATCTGAAAAGAACCATCTAGCTTTATAACCATCATTTGTATTGTTCGTTCTTTATTCTGGTTTATCTCTAATGAGATAGTCAGTCATTATATGTAATTTTTTTCTGCTTCTTAACTCCTTGTTAGAGTCACTGCTTCTCATCGAGCATATAGATCGAAATACCAAATCATAACTAATTTAAACACTATCGCAATTGAATAAGACGATTCTTATAGGCAACAATCCTACCTACCAATGAACGAATATCTTTTTTAACTGTCGAGAAATAGCTATTTCTTTCTCCCGAAATTAAAAAAAAAATATTTTTCAATATTATGAGCTAATTTTTTTTAGTTTTTTACTTTCAATACGTTTATCTCATATAGAAATCTTATATAGGAATTAAAAGTTGGTGATGAAAAATATGGGTTTTGGCTACGAGTGCAGAGGATATTCATCGTCAGTGTCGGCATCTAATTGTAAAAGCGTTCAAATAATAACAGGGCGCATTTTTCGCTGCGCCATGCAACTCAAAATCCGGGTTTTGAGGAGAATCCAAAAAAAGTTTTTGTTTTTTAATATTTTACAACTATTAAAGAACGTGTTCCTGTTTTTTATATCCTTCTGCTTATTAGAAAAAGTCGAACGACAATACACTAACAAAAATTAAAACAATATATATTTTTATAACAAAAACATGTTCAAAAATGCAATTAAAAAAAAATACTCCATGGCTCATGTCCTTATCAGTTTTATATAAAAACTCAGAAACAAAAATACGTGTGCGTAAAAATCTGTTATTTTTTCTTTAATTTAGATTTGCAGAAAATTTTTTCTGATATTGCATTTGCAAAAACAAATTTATGTTATGTTATATCTGTAAAAACAAGAAGAAATATCCGGCTAGTAAGTCGGAGAACAGCTTAAAAATATTGGTTAAAAAGTTATGGCGTTGCCAGATGGGTCCGTCGAATATGGGCAACCCTGTATACCATCGAATGAAATGTTACACTAATTAAAGAAAAACACAGCATTCACGCATTTTGTTGTATGTGACAAATCTCTTAAAACCACAGTTAAAACGTTCCAAAACGAGCTGAATGTAATCACAAGATGGTGCGACAGTGGCTTAATCATAAACGCTTCCAAAACGAAAATAATGCATATAAGACCAAGAAGCAAACCGAAATCTTCTATCAGAACCATATACAACAATATAGAGTGCCTGCACAAAGGCTACAACCGCCAGAATCAGCAATACATTGACAACTGCACCTCGAAACTAAAAATGGTGGAACACAAATAACTTGAAATCCATCTCGACGATAACTTAAAGTGGAAATCACATGCCCAATATCTTCAAAGTAAACTGCGACAATACGCATACACATTATACCATCTCGGCAACTGTGCTCCTTATAATATATAAAAACAAGTTTATTTATCGCTAGTTGAATAGGATCTCAGGCATGGAACAGCTTGGGGCAACGCGAGTAATTGTAGACTCCTCCAAATCGCCCAAAAACGGATTTTGAAAAATATTAGCAAAAAATGCAATGCAAATGGTTAGACGGATTTCTCACTTTTTCTTTGTACAAAAACATGGAAATATTAAATATAAAGGAACTACTTTCTACTACCATAGTAAAAGGATTCATCATCAATGGAAACCTAGCGAAGAAAATCAGTCAGAACACTAGAAGCAGATCGCAAGGCAAGTACATCATCCCGAAATGCCGTAATGATTATGCTAAACATTAAATGAGTTGCCGAAGAAAGTTTTAAATGAAAAAAAAGTTATGTCAGGAGTAAATAAATTAAAAAACACTATTCAAATAGTTAAAACTGTAATTAAGTCTTTAAAACTATATCGAAAACACAATGAAATAGGAAATCTCTGTTATTTGGCGTGTATTGTTTTTAGTGTGAAAAAATTAACGACACGCACAATTGTTCAGAATAGTGTTTTTCTGGTCAATATTCTGTTACTTTCGAAAGAATACTGATATTTTCATATAAGGTAACGCAATTAGATTTCAGAATTAAAAACGATAACATTTGATAGTTCAGTAGTTGCAGAGGAATTTAAGGTCACAGTATAACTTTAAATATTTTGCATTAACTATTATTTTTGTGTTTATATCTTCCTACGTATTACAAAATAGTTAAAATCAATAACATTATCTATAATAAATAAAACAAGTAAAAAAGCTGTAAGTTCGGCCGGGCCGAACTTTTAATACCCTCCACCATTTGGTACAAATTTTGGTAATTTCCAAAAAATAAAATCCGTTAAAAATTCTGTTAAAATCTTAAGAATACCGAGTGCTTATACGACGACGTGGGCTTCCATAGGCATATTTTGTCATAAGTTATTACAATAATTTAAATGTGAAACTTGAACAAAAATCTGTTTATAATGTAGTTAAAATCATTAAAATACCGAAAATGGGGGGGGGGTACCGTTATATGGGGGCTATTCGAAAACGTGGACCTGCACAGACAATTTTCTGGCATGGACTGAAGTATCCATTACGAACTTCACATGCGAATTTTGAAACAATCCCGATAAATAATGTCGCTTAAATCATCAAAATACCGAAAATCGGGGGGTACCCTTATATGGGGGCTATACGAAGACGTGGACCTACATGGCTCATTTTTTGACTTAGGATTTAGTATCCATTACAAACTTCAAATAACAAATTTGAAACAATTCCGGTGAATAATGTCGCTAAATTCATTAAAATACCGAATATCGGGAGGTACCGTTATATGGAGGCTATATGAAGACGTGGACTTGCACAGACAATTTTCTGTCTTAGGATGTAGTATCCATTTCGAACTTTAAATACCAAATTTAAAACAATTCCGGTGAAAAATGTCGCTAAAATCAGTAAAATACCGAATATCGGGAGGTACCGTTATATGGGGGCTATATGAAAACGTGGAACTACATGGCCCATTTACGAACTTAACCTGCCTACTGGAAAACTAAACATGTGTGCAAAATTTAAGCCATCTATCTCAATTCATTCGAAAGATAGCGTGATTACAACAGACAGACAGACAGACGGACAGACAGACGGACAGACAGACAGACAGACGGACATGGCTAAATCGTCTTAGAATTTTACGCTGATCAAGAATATATATACTTTGTTGGGTCTGACATGAGTATTTCGAGGAGTTACAAACGGAATGACAAAGTTAATATACCCTCCATAGAATGGTGGAGGGTATAAAAAAAAAAACAAAAATTTTCTATTAAAAAAAAAAAACAATTAAAAAAATCATTTAAAAAAAAATAATTTTTTAATTAAAAAATACTGCTTGGTTCCTGATATTTCCCTGGTATAAAACTAAAATAATCACATAAAAGCGGAGGCACGCGCAAGGGGTTTTAAAACAAAATACCAACAAACTGACACACAGGTGACTGTTTGGATGTTTCTTCGATTTACAGATGATGAGTTCTTAATTGAAAATGTGCTTGTAGTCAATGCAATTTTCTGTTATGAAGTTTATTGGGAAAAGCAAGAAGTGACTGTGATTCTCATTCACATATGAATGATCGACACTTATAGAGCTTGCTTTTTGCCAAAGGCATCACATTATATTTCATTAATTTTTCTTACATTATATTTATAAAAACTTGTTTTACAATTGGTTTGAAGATTTCCTACATATATTGATACGCTTTTTTCCTGAGCTTCTTTTGATAGAATCTTTATGACTTCTACTCCATTGTATAGTACTGTGTGCACTGTTGCAGACGTATTTCTCTCTCCATAATTTTATTTCAGATGCTATTGTCGGATCTGAAAAGAACCATCTAGCTTTATAACCATCATTTGTATTGTTCGTTCTTTATTCTGGTTTATCTCTAATGAGATAGTCAGTCATTATATGTAAATTTTTTTCTGCTTCTTAACTCCTTGTTAGATTCACTACTTCTCATCGAGCATATAGATCGAAATACCAAATCATAACTAATTTAAACACTATCACAATTGAATAAGACGATTCTTATAGGCAACAATCCTACCTACCAATGAACGAATATCTTTTTTAACTGTCGAGAAATAGCTATTTCTTCCTCCCGAAATTAAAAAAAAAAATATATTGTTCAATATTATGAGCTAATTTTTTTTAGTTTTTTTACTGTCAATACGTTTATCTTATATAGAAATGTTATATAGGAATTAAAAGTTGGTGATGAAAAATATGGGTTTTGGCTACGAGTGCAGAGGATATTCATCGTCAGTGTCGTCATCTAATTGTAAAAGCGTTCAAATGGTTAATAACAGGGCGCAGTTTTCGCTGCGCCACGCAACTCAAAATCCGGGTTTTGAGGAGAATCCAAAAAAAGTTTTTGTTTTTTAAGATTTTGCACCTATTAAAGAGCGTGTTTCTGTTTTTTTTATATCTTTCTGCTTATTAGGAAAAGTCGAACGACAATACATTAACAATAATAAAAATAATATATAATTTTATAACAAAAACATGTTCAAAAAATGCAATTAAAAAAAAAATACTCCATGGTTCATGTCTTTTTCATTTTTATATAAAAACTCAGAAACAAAAATACGTGTGCGTAAAAATCTGTTATTTTTTCTTTAATTTTGATTTGCAGAAAATTTTTTCTGATATTGCATTTACAAAAACAAATTTATGTTATGTTATATCTGTAAAAACAAGAAGAAATATCCGGCTAGTAAGTCGGAGAACAGCTTAACAATATTGGTTATGGGTCTGCTTATATTGCCACCAGAAGTCCGTATATCCATTACCCGGGTATTTTGATCCGAGCCCTGATAAAATTTTTCAACGCGACCCAACTTCCACTCGTTTGGGGCGAGTCTGTCATCCTTAACCACTACTTAATCGCCCTCTTTACGTTTTCTTTGTGATATTTCCATTTGGTTCTTCGATGGAGTTCGTGCTAATATTCTTACTTCCATTTGTTACAAAAATAGTGGGAAATCACTCTGTTGTAAATTCCTCATACGTTAAGTTCATTTTTGGTAGACTTTTTTTAAATGAAGTTCAAATGACTTAACTCCTGCTTCCCACAGGCCACCCATGTGCTGCGCAGCAGGTGGGATGAATTTCCAATTAAGATTTTGGGAAAAATTGCTGTCAATCGTATTTGATTGGAGGCTTTTGATAAGCGCAATTCTATATCTTTTTATTAAATCGACAGCACCAACGAAATTGGTTCCATTGTCGGAATAAGTTCAAAACGGACACCCTCGGCTGCTAACGAATCTTGAAAAAGTGCAAGAAATGCGTGAGTTGAAAGGTCGCTTGTGGGGTCTAAATATATTGCCTTGGTCGCAAAGCATGTATTAAAAAACACAGATTCGCTGCATTATCAGTTTTGCTACATCCGCCATCCACAAGGGTCAAACAATTTGGCTATTGTTAATAGGACTTCTCTTTATGTATATCTTTCTCGATTTTCCATTTGCGTGGCGTAAGGCCCCCACTCAGTACATCAACGTATATATTATTCAATAATATATCCGCTGCTCAGGGTGCGAATGATTCACATCCTCTGCTAATTTAATGAGAGTTCTCAATGCCAAAAAAGGCGAGCAATATACTCCAAATGACACTGTTAGTAATTCGTAATCCTCTACATGGTCTGATTGTGATTTCCTGATATTTTGTTTGACTTGCGTATAAAAGTATTTGCCGATACATCTTAGTAATGTCGGCGTTAATTTCAAAATTTGTAGTCCAAGTCCTGTTGTAATATGGGTCCAGGAAATAGTATGTTGTTTAGACTTGTTTTATTCAATGAAGGTCATGAAGCATTGAATACGACTCTTAACTTGGTTGTAATACGATCTGGTTTCATAACTGCGTGATGTGGCAGATTATAATTGGGCATAATTTAATTTGGGTTAATTTTCCTCATATGGCCAAGTTCGAGGTAGTCAGGTATCGAATTGTCGTACTGTTGCTTGATATCTGGTGTTTTCACAAGATTTCTTTCCATTCGATAGAATTGAGCTTAAGCAATATTCCTAGAAATACCCAATTCCTCGCATTTTTTTAAATGGAAGAGTCACAACATATCTTCCATCATTGTTCCGTATTGTTGTATCAATGAAATTCGTTTCGCAATATTGGTCTTCTTCTGACTGTAAAACTTTTTAGGAGTCTCTTCCACCTCCCAAAAAAGTGTAAGTATTTTCTCAATAGATGTTGTGTTTAACAATGCAATATGTTTTCGTTGGATAGCATTTCCAGGTATGGATAACAATTCATACAAATTTTGGAATTGGAATCCCAAGCGTAAATATAAAAGGTCCTATTCCATACCGATGAGTAAATCATCGGTCATCATGTCTCCACTCGAGATAGGTATGTATTTGGTATTTGGGTTTCCGTTCTCTTGTGTAACAAATATGATGTCTCATTGTGCAAGTTCGACATCCAAATCGACTTTTACAGTCCTTTACACCATGATGCGCTGACAAGCAATTATAGCATAAATGAGATGTTTTCACGATATGAATTCTATTATTTACATTTCTTCCTAAAAACTCCGTGCAATCTCTGACAAAGTGATAAGCTTTGCACACTTGATGCCGTTTAGAACTTGATCATCATCCCAAAAACTCCAGGTAGATTAAAAAGTGTTTTTATCTTTTCATTTACATGCATCCGTTTATTTTCATACCTCTCAGTAAGATTTTTCCATGCAAGTTAAAATCAATCATTTGTCAATGGCACGTGAATAATAATTTCCTTTGCTTCCCCAGTGGTTTTTTGTTTTAAGTGAAATAGTTTTTCTACATTTATGTATACGTAGTGACGGCAACTTTCCAAACAAATTAGCATATAGAAAACTGTATGTACAAATATGGCAAAGTTAAATGCCTGAACTCCACGTTCAGCTAATTTCCAAGAAAAAAATGACGTTTATATATTTGTAATGACGCCAACTTTCCCAAAAAAAATTCCACAAACTATTTTGTGTGAGTCTTTTATACTAATGTCCGTCCGACCAAAAGGTCACAAATGTAATTTTTGTCAATTTTTAGATTAATATTCCCGAAAATTCCCCAAAAAATGTCAATGAGGCAAGCAGCAGATTCCATAAAAGGGTCAAAGAAATTTACACATATGGCTCAAAACAAATATATTAAGTGATTTGACAGAGCCAAAAATGCTTTTTGTCTCTTTAAAAATACAAAAAAAAAAAAAAAATCCACAAGTATTCACTTTGACGAATTTCTGGGTCCCTTCTTGGCTTTTCGGGACTTTCTCCTGAAATATGCTGGGTCTCTTTTTTGTTTTTGTAAAAATGTTCTTTTTGAATGTTTGTGGGTGTTCTTGTATTTTGTAGTTTTATACCACTTTGCACTGTTCGCTGTTTGTACGTAATTGTATTTTCTGTAAAAAATTGTAATGTTGTTTGTTTGTAATTTTAAATATATTTCATATTTTTCCAACTGTGTTTCACTATGAAAGGTCCGTTTTTACACCACTGTGAAACGACAATTCGTTTTGTAGTATTATTTTTAGCAATAACACTTTTTCCACTTTGCGCCTCTGTTCTTTTTTGTACTATTTTACCCCGGTTACCACTATTCAATTTTTGTTAATAATCTTTTTTTTTATATTTTGTAATTTGTTATAAAATGCTGATAAAGGAAAAAAGACGGTTGCAATGCACAAGATGGACTGCGACATGAAAATAAAAACTATTTTAAATGATATGTGTACCTATACAAGGTTAAAGCAGGATCCAACTACGACATTACAGAAAAAAACAACAAATTAGTAGATAAATTATATCAAATGGGAGAAATTGATATGATGGAGAAAAATAAATTGACAATCAATACTGCAAATGCGCCAAGAATCTACGGGCTAATATAATACATAAAAAATTTCACCTCTAAGACCAATATGTTCTTCAATAAATTCACCAGCTCACGGACTTTCCAAGTATATTATATATTTTAGAACACTTGACTGGGGATTCAACACATAACATTAGGGATGCAATTGATTTTAAAACAAAGATAATGAATTTGGAGATTGATGAAGATGATACCGATTAACCTAGCTTTAAGAACAATAGATGAAAAGTGGAACATTTTACAAAAGGACACGAAAATACCTAAATATTCTTTTAAAGAAATACTTTTGTATAAAGGACTGTAGATATTTCATATACTCGAACAAGTGTACGAACAATGAAAAGGACTTCCTATGGGTTCACCAGCGTCACCGATCATTGCTGACACCGTAATGGAGGAATTATTGGACGCTTCTTTAGAAAATCTGATGACAAAGCCGAGAGCAGTAACTAAATACGTAGACGAAATTTTTGGTATAATGAAGAAGTCTGAGATCAACACCACATTAAATATTCTAAACGCATTCAAACCAACCATACAATTTACACACGAACTGGATAAAAATTATAGGCTACACTATTTGGACGCAATAATAATCAGGCAAGGAAGAAAACTTAAACGACGAATAAAAATAAACACAGCGACTAATTTTATCAAAAGAATTTACAATGTAAGTGATGAACCATTCCACTTAGAGAACGAAAGAAAAATACGCCACATATTAAGCCAAAATGATTTTCCAAGAAGCACCATTGACGACCTAATTATACACGCAAAAACAGACCAACAAAAGGAGGCAAGACAAGAAAGGATATAAAGATATAAAGCTATTACTTACATCCCGGGATTCTCAGAAGGACTTTGTAAATCAAACATCTTTAATAAGGACCACTATCAATTAGCGTTTAAATCATGTAATTATATCGAAAATCTAAAATAAAGAAGGAGGAAAAGTGCAATGTAGTTTATAGGATAACATGTAATGGGGACGACGCTGAAGTATGCCAAAAGGCATATGTCGGCACGACAAAGACGTAATTAGAAACTAGACTTTCCGGACATAAGTCTTAACAAAAAGTGACAAGCCTCCCGAACAGAAAACTGCTCTAGCTGTCCATTGCACATTGACAGGACATAAACCCAACCTTAAAGCCGTCGAAATATTAGCACAAGAAAATAATTACAAAAGACGATTTTCATTGGAAATGTTACATATTATAAGTTTACCAAATGACATACGAATTAATTATAAAACTGATACAGACCATTGTGCTCGCATTTACAGAAGCCTAGTTCATAAACACCGACGAAAGATAGTGTCTTTTAAACTGAATAGGCGAGCTTTTACTTTAAAAATGTTTGTTATTTATTGTATTATATATTGCTAAAATCAGTTTGTAATTTGTGTGTTTTTTTTTTTAAACAGATCCCTGAAGATGATTTCCGGAGGAAATCAACATATTCAAAAATAAAAAATTTAGTTCCTCCTTCAGCATTTGGCATTCGGCGTTTTGAAAAGAGATTTCCGCCATAGGAGCCGATATTCCATCCTTTACTTCTTCTATATCCTGTTTTCTTCCAGTATCTCATTCATCGTAGACTTCATGATTTCCATCAGTTCATATATGTCCATATTTCCTACAAGTTTCATTGCAATGTTTCCCATCTCTGGAGATGTTTCAAATAATTTCCTTTTCATTTACTGGAGACGTTGCATACTTTAGGGTATTAGTGAGTGGAGACTATTGTTTATTCAGTTCACAAACTCAGTACGTCAACTTCTAGCTTGATAAATGCAGGGTTATCAGGCTAATCTAATGCCAGAACTTGGCACCAGTGTTTATTATCGGAAAACCAAGACAAAACAAAACACGGAAATGACAAAAGAAGCGAAACAGCAGTTATTACTTAGTACAAAGTTCTCAATAATTTAACATTTGCCGGTTAGCAGCAAAAAACTACCTTCCAGTGATTATTGGATTTTTTTTTGCCAAACTCACAAACTAAAAAAAAACGCGTAGGTTTTTTTAACCGCACAGTTCGAAAGAAATAAATATTTGTCTAAAGAATCGAAAAAAATTTAAAAAAATAAAAAACTTTCAAATATTTTTCTCAAAATTTAATATACACTAGTAAAAAAATATAATTTGTTTTCTGTTCTGTAATGTGTTGATTTTACACCCACCATGCTTTAATTCTTAAAACAAGTAGCATGTAAGCAGAAAAATTCAGTCAATATTCAATTACAGATCACAACATAATATGGTGCAGACGAAGAACAGGACTCGGAATAACATTGAAGGAAAAAATGAAAAAGAGAAACATTGTGAGCTCTAAGTACAATACAGAAAAATATTGCAAAATAAACAAATACTTGAAACCTTTCCATGCATATGAGACCATTACCTCTTCCATTATTAAAAATAGTTTATTCATATACTTATAAAGCAATGAATTTGCATCCAAATCGTTGCTTACACTTACGTATACATCATCGGCAAAATGGGTAAAACAACATATTAAATATGCTTAATCAATATGAATTCAGATTTTTTTCTAGACTATAAGCACGACAAATCTTTTTTGTCACTTTTTGATGAACTCTTCGTGTTTTTATCAAACAAATAACACTCATATTTCCTAGAAAGGAATGAAATAGTGTTTCAAAATGTAGTTCAGATTAAAAAGTATGAAGGGTATTTTAAGTTCGACATTCCGGTTGTAAGTCATCGAATTAATAATTTTAGACCCAATAATGTATATATATTCTTGATCAGCGTAAAATTCTAAGATGAATTCGTCCTGTAATCACGCAAAACATATTAATATAGGATGCTAAATTTTGTACTTTACTCCCTGAAAGAGAATTTTCTATATAGGTCCACGACATCATATATAACCCATATAACGGTACCCCCGATATTCGTCATTTTGATGATTTTAGGCACATTTTTCGATGTAATTGTCTGAAATTCTACACAAGGATTTCTTCGTGGTAATTTTACTCATATATCGCATACCCCCGATATTGGTCATTTTGATGATTACCTCCCGATATGGGGTATTTTGATGATTTAGCCACATTTTTAAATGGAAGTGTCTGAAATTCTACACAAGGAGTTCCCTGTGAGTACTTTAAAAGAGAATGAATGAGAATTGTCTGTATAGGTCCATGATATCGTATCTCCCCCATATAACTGTACCTTCCGACATTGGGTATTTTGATAAGCTTAGTCACATTTTTTAATGGAATAGTCTAAAAATCCATGCAAGGAGTTCTCTCTGAGTACTTTATTCCCTGGAAGAGAATTGTCTATATAGATCTACGTTTTAGTATAGCAATCATACAACGCTACCCCGAGATATTCGGTATTTCTACGATTTTCGCAACATTATTCACCAGAATTGCGTCAAATTTCGTATTTTCGTAATGGGTACTACAACCTATGACGGAAAATTGTCTATGCAGATCCACATCTTAGTATAGCCCCCATACAACAATCTATGTATCTATTCGGTATTTTGATGATATTAGAGACATTACTCAACGGAATTGTTTCATATATGGTAATTCAAGTTTAGAATATATACTATAGCCTATGAAAGAAAATTACTTATCCAGCATCACGTCTTCGTATAGAAATTAAAAAGGACAAGGCGGGAATGTATCCATATCTTAATGGTCACGAATATAATAAGTTACAACAAATTATAAGTTTCTAAAATGGACAGGGTTTGCTAGGAATATTGAAAATGAGGATGAATCGAATACGAATTTAATCCATAAAATTAAAAACTGCGAAATATGCAGTGGTGGCAACTATGATCACTATCCCGTTCGTTCGCAAATTTGTTGGGAAGAAATTAAATTTTGATATTCATTTACTTATTTGGTTAATTGCTTGGCTTAAGGTCATTAAAAAACTATGTTTTATTTTTGAATTTTTCCTTTTTTATTCATCCAATATTTCTATTTCCTCCGGAAATCATCTTCAGCGATCTGTTTTACAAAAAACACAAATTACAAACTGATTTTAACAATATATAACACAATAAATAACATACATTTTTAAAGTAAAAAGCTCGACTATTGAGTTTAAATGTCACTATCAAACTAAGTTTTCTTTCTTTTGTAATTATTTTCTTGTGCTAATATGTCGACGGTTTTAAGGTCGGGTTTATGTCCTGTCAATGTGCAATGGGCAGCTAAAGCAGTCTTCTGTTCGAGAGGCTTGTCACTTTTTTGATCCGATTTATGTCCGGAAAGTCTAGTTTTTAATTTCGTCTTTGTCGTGCCGACATATGACTTTTGGCATACGTCAGCGTCGTCCCCATTACATGTTATCCTATAAACTACATTGCACTTATCCTCATTCTTAATTTTAGATTTTGTTTTACTAAACAGACTGTCGACATTATTACGAGATTTAAACGCTAATTGATAGTGGTCCTTATTGTAGATGTTTGATTTTCCAAGTCTTTCTGAGAATCCCGGGATGTAAGTAACAGCTTTATATTTCTTTTCTTGTCTTGCCTCCTTTATTTGGTCCGTTTTTGCGTGTATAATTAGGTCGTCAATGGTGCTTTTTGGAAAATCATTTTGGCTTAATATGTGGCGTATTTTTCTTTCGTTCTCTGAGTGGAATTGTTCGTCACTTATATTGAAAATCCTTTTGATGAAATTAGTCGCTGTGTTTATTTTTATTCGTCGGGGGTGTTTAGAATAAAAGTTAATCAATCGTCCTGACGCCGTTGGTTTTTGGTACCAATCTAATATAAGTTTTCTTCCTTGTCTGATTATTATTGAGTCCAAATAGGGTAGTCTGTCATTTTTCTCCAGTTCGTGTGTAAATTGTATGCTCGGGTTGAATGTATTTAGGATATTTAATGTGGTGTTGATATCCGATTTCTTCATTATACAAAAAATGTCGTCTACGTATTTAGTTACTGCTCTCGGCTTTGTCATCAGTTTTTCTAAAGAAGCGTCCAATAATTCCTCCATTACGATGTCAGCAATGATCGGTGACGCTGGTGATCCCATAGGAAGTCCTTTTCGTTGTTCGTACACCTTGTCCGAGTATTTGAAATATCTACAGTCCTTTATACAAATGGTCAGTATTTCTTTAAAAACATCTTTAGGTATTTTCGTGTATTTTTGTAACATGTTCCACTTTTCATCTATTGTTCTTAAAGCTAGGTTAGTCGGTATGCTGGGAAACAACGAAACTACATCAAATGATATTAATACCTCGTCTTCTTCAATCTCCAAATTCATTATCTTTGTTTTAAAATCAATTGCGTCCTTAATGTTATATGGTGAATCCCCTGTCAAGTGTTTTAAAATATTTACAATATACTTGGAAAGTCCGTGAGCTGGTGAATTTATTGAAGAACATATTGGTCTTAGAGGTGTGCTTTCTTTATGTATTTTGGAAGCCCGTAGATTCTTGGCGCATTTGCAGTATTGATTGTCAATTTATTTTTCTCCATCATGTCAATTACTCCCATTTTATATAATTTATCTATTAATTTGTTGTTTTTATTCTGTAATGTCGTAGTTGGGTCCCGCTTTAACCTTTTGTAGGTGCAAATATCATTTAAAATGGTTTTAATTTTCATATCATAGTCCATCTTGTGCATTGCAACCGTCTTACCCCCTTTATCAGCATTTAATATCAATATATCTTTATTTTCTTTTAAAAATTGTTTTGTTCTACCCACTGTGTCCATTATTAGTTTATCTCTTATACTCAATTTTGTCTGTTGTAAGTGGTCGTCAATTAGAGAGACTATTGCATTTCTCGCGTTCTCTTGATCCTCTTTGTCGTCTAAGGTTTGAATACATTCTTCACTTTCTGCAATGACATTCAGTAAGGGGAATGCCGTTTTTGTTGTTGGCAAAGCATATTTGGGTCCCATCGACAACAGCCACTGAACGTCGTTTGGTATGCTTACGTTGGTGTTGTTGGTGAACCATTGGTTGTTGTGTTGAATATTCAAAATTGATAGTTGTTCTTGTTTTAATTTTTGGTATTTGTTGATGTGTCTTGTTTTGTTTTTGTTGTCGTAGCTGCGACGGAGAACATTTTCGCTCTCAATGTATTTGTTGTAATCTTCTTCGTCCATTACCTGCTGCAGTTTCGTTTTAGTTTTTTTGAGTATAGTTTTGTTGTTGTGGAGTTCTTTATGTTTTTGTTGTATTATAAGCTTTAATATTTTTATGTGGAAATTGTAATTGTATTTTTCGAGTGTTGATAATAAATTTGGCGGGATTTTCTCATTTGTTTGGAATATGTTGTTGGTGTTTTTAGTAGTGTTAGAGATGAACTTTGGAACTACTCCTAGCTGTCTGCATTTTATTAAAAAGGTTGTTGATGCTGTCAAAGTTGCTGTTTGCCGGTTACGTTTGGAATATTGCTTGATGTTATTAATCGTGTTTGTGTCATATTTTTGTTTAATTTCTTTGTATAAATGCATTTTTAACGTATTTCTCTTAATTATGATGCGGTGTGCCTTCCGTGTTAAATGTTGTTGTTGTATATTGTTGACCTGTTATATTTATTTTACTTATTTGGTTAATTGCTTGGCTTAAGGTCATTAAAAAACTATGTTTTATTTTTGAATTTTTCCTTTTTATTCATCCAATATTTCGATTTCCTCCGGAAATCATCTTCAGGGATCTGTTTTACAAAAAACACAAATTACAAACTGATTTTAACAATATATAACACAATAAATAACATACATTTTTAAAGTAAAAAGCTCGTCTATTGAGGACTTCCTATGGGATCACCAGCGTCACCGATAATTGCTGACATCGTAATGGAGGAATTATTGGACGCTTCTTTAGAAAAACTGATGACAAAGCCGAGAGCAGTAACTAAATACGTAGACGACATTTTTTGTATAATGAAGAAATCGGATATCAACACCACATTAAATATCCTAAATACATTCAACCCGAGCATACAATTTACACACGAACTGGAGAAAAATGACAGACTACCCCATTTGGACTCAATAATAATCAGACAAGGAAGAAAACTTATATTAGATTGGTACCAAAAACCAACGGCGTCAGGACGATTGATTAACTTTTATTCTAAACACCCCCGACGAATAAAAATAAACACAGCGACTAATTTCATCAAAAGAATTTTCAATATAAGTGACGAACAATTCCACTCAGAGAACGAAAGAAAAATACGCCACATATTAAGCCAAAATGATTTTCCAAAAAGCACCATTGACGACCTAATTATACACGCAAAAACGGACCAAATAAAGGAGGCAAGACAAGAAAAGAAATATAAAGCTGTTACTCACATCCCGGGATTCTCAGAAAGACTTGGAAAATCAAACATCTACAATAAGGACCACTATCAATTAGCGTTTAAATCTCGTAATAATGTCGACAGTCTGTTTAGTAAAACAAAATCTAAAATTAAGAATGAGGATAAGTGCAATGTAGTTTATAGGATAACATGTAATGGGGACGACGCTGACGTATGCCAAAAGTCATATGTCGGCACGACAAAGACGAAATTAAAAACTAGACTTTCCGGACATAAATCGGATCAAAAAAGTGACAAGCCTCTCGAACAGAAGACTGCTTTAGCTGCCCATTGCACATTGACAGGACATAAACCCGACCTTAAAACCGTCGACATATTAGCACAAGAAAATAATTACAAAAGACGATTTACATTGGAAATGTTACATATTATAAGTTTACCAAATGACAAACGAATTAATTATAAAACCGATACAGACCATTGTGCTCACATTTACAGAAGCCTAGTTCATAAACACCGACGAAAGAAAACTTAGGTTGATAGTGACATTTAAACTCAATAGACGATCTTTTTACTTTAAAAATGTATGTTATTTATTGTGTTATATATTGTTAAAATCAGTTTGTAATTTGTGTTTTTTGTAAAACAGATCCCTGAAGATGATTTCCGGAGGAAATCGAAATATTGGATGAATAAAAAAGGAAAAATTCAAAAATAAAACATAGTTTTTTAATGACCTTAAGCCAAGCAATTAACCAAATAAGTAAAATAAATATAACAGGTCAATAATATACAACAACAACATTTTGATATTCCAATCAAGTGTTTTTTTCTGTCAGTAATATACACACGAAAGCTTTAGTTCTCCTTGTATTTTTAGTTTTTGATGGTTAGGTTTGGGTTAGGTTAGACAATGCGAGGTTGCTTATAAAAACCGCTCCACTCGGAGACCTGCTTGTCGACTATGTTTATCCAATTTTAGAGAGAAGAGAAAGGAAGAAGAAAAATTGAGAAGGAATATTATTAATATTAGTATTGAAATGAGGAGTTTCCAAGAAGAGATTATCGTGTCGCCTTTAACCACTTTAGTCTTCTGCCTAACCGAAGAATAACTGTTGGCTCAGTTACGAAGAGCGAAGACAAGTCATGAAGAATGTGCTTACCCATGAACCTCTGTTTGACATCCCCCCACCACTTGAAAGTCATGGCCAAAATATTATAGTCACCTGTGACTAAACCTACTACAAGCTTTAGTTAGGATAGTCGGCTAAATTTTCTTGGAGTTATTACATCCCCTTCCATTTAACCAGTTATGTTGAAAACCTCCGGAGTAATATTTATGTATTACTTGGAGGAAGTGTCCCATGGGTGGCTACGCCGAGCTCTTAATATCTAGACCATTTGACTCGTAACCACATCTTGCCAATTCAACTGCCGATTCATTTCCAGAGATCTTCAGTGTCCAGGAACACAACAAAGCTTGAAGACATAACTTTTTCAATTTTTTGTAATTAAAGTATATGAAAGAAAATGTCAGAATGAAACGATTGTAAGAAACTTAAAGTTTTGAACGGAAATTGACTGCTACAAAATCAATCAAAAATTATATTTTAACAATGGGATTAGTTTTTTTTTAAACATCAGCATTCTTCTAGCGAATAATACAGGACAACATTCTTCAAATGTTATCTAGACATTTCTTAATCTTAAAATTTATTGTGGTTGCCAAAAGCAGCACAATTCCTAATGGAATGTAAATACTCACATATAAACTTTTCGGGAACGAACACAAGCTTTTAAATTTTTTATATTTATATTTTATATTTATTTTTTTTTTATAAAAAACAGCCTATGAGCACGTGGCTAACTAAAAATATATTTTGATATAACGTCTTTACTAATCGCAAAATCTTTCGTATATTTCTGTGTTTACTTTGGAATCGGATGTTTGGTTAGGTCTTCAAATTATGCAGGCTGTGGGTTAGTTTCATTACGGGTTAATCGAAAAATTAAATAAACTACATCGGATTTTAAGCAACTGCATGTATTAATATAGATTACCAAATTGTATTTATTGAGTTTACCAAATACTTGAAGGAATTTTTGTTATTATGGTGTACAAAACTTTAAACAGAAACTATCTTGTCTTCTACATAAAGCAAAACTTCAGAAGAAATTGCTATCCTCACCGCTCGAGTTGAAACTACAGTTGAAAAATATTTTGTTTTTCCAAGTCTTTATAAAATATAGTCTAATCGTGATAACGCCTGTTTGGTACTAACAATTTTGTCATTTAGCTTCTAAAATCAATAACCAATTTTCATTCTAATATTTTTCTTTCCAAAAATTCTTGTACTTGAGAATTTAGTGAGTATGAGTGAAGATCATTGTATAATTTTTAATATATACTAGATAAGGAATAATACTACTTTTTCGTCCATGGGTAAGGTACTCACAACTTTCAGAAGAAACAAAGTCCGTTTAAAAAGTAGCCGAAAAAAACAATTCAATTAACTAAAAAGTGAAATACTTGGCGATCAGAAAAATTATAAAAGTACCAATTAAATGCATAAAGAAAGTATCAAACTATTTCAAAACAAAGAGAACAAAAGTCACCAAAACAAAAGTATTTATTATTTTAAACGTTGACGCCAAGGAAGTAGAAAGCCGTACTATCACTGTAGTCCTTGCTCGGTCATGGCCAAAATATTATAGTCACCTGTGACTAAACCTACTACAAGCTTTAGTTAGGATAGTCGGCTAAATTTTCTTGGAGTTATTACATCCCCTTCCATTTAACCAGTTATGTTGAAAACCTCCGGAGTAATATTTATGTATTACTTGGAGGAAGTGTCCCATGGGTGGCTACGCCGAGTTCTTAATATCTAGACCATTTGACTCGTAACCACATCTTGCCAATTCAACTGCCGATTCATTTCCAGAGATCTTCAGTGTCCAGGAACACAACAAAGCTTGAAGACATAACTTTTTCAATTTTTTGTAATTAAAGTATATGAAAGAAAATGTCAGAATGAAACGATTGTAAGAAACTTAAAATTTTGAACGGAAATTGACTGCTACAAAATCAATCAAAAATTGTATTTTAACAATGGGATTAGTTTTTTTTAAACATCAGCATTCTTCTAGCGAATAATACAGGACAACATTCTTCAAATGTTATCTAGACATTTCTTAATCTTAAAATTTATTGTGGTTGCCAAAAGCAGCACAATTCCTAATGGAATGTAAATACTCACATATAAACTTTTCGGGAACGAACACAAGCTTTTAAATTTTTATATTTATATTTTATATTTATTTTTTTTATAAAAAACAGCCTATGAGCACGTGGCTAACTAAAAATATATTTTGATATAACGTCTTTACTAATCGCAAAATCTTTCGTATATTTCTGTGTTTACTTTGGAATCGGATGTTTGGTTAGGTCTTCAAATTATGCAGGCTGTGGGTTAGTTTCATTACGGGTTAATCGAAAAATTAAATAAACTACATCGGATTTTAAGCAACTGCATGTATTAATATAGATTACCAAATTGTATTTATTGAGTTTACCAAATACTTGAAGGAATTTTTGTTATTATGGTGTACAAAACTTTAAACAGAAACTATCTTGTCTTCTACATAAAGCAAAACTTCAGAAGAAATTGCTATCCTCACCGCTCGAGTTGAAACTACAGTTGAAGAATATTTTGTTTTTCCAAGTCTTTATAAAATATAGTCTAATCGTGATAACGCCTGTTTGGTACTAACAATTTTGTCATTTAGCTTCTAAAATCAATAACCAATTTTCATTCTAATATTTTTCTTTCCAAAAATTCTTGTACTTGGGAATTTAGTGAGTATGAGTGAAGATCATTGTATAATTTTTAATATATACTAGATAAGGAATAATACTACTTTTTCGTCCATGGGTAAGGTACTCACAACTTTCAGAAGAAACAAAGTCCGTTTAAAAAGTAGCCGAAAAAAACAATTCAATTAACTAAAAAGTGAAATACTTGGCGATCAGAAAAATTATAAAAGTACCAATTAAATGCATAAAGAAAGTATCAAACTATTTCAAAACAAAGAGAACAAAAGTCACCAAAACAAAAGTATTTATTATTTTAAACGTTGACGCCAAGGAAGTAGAAAGCCGTACTATCACTGTAGTCCTTGCTCGGTAACTTAAAAGGAGAACTATAAGTCATCGAATGGAAAAGCGTATACAAAGAATGTGCCAGAACGACTAAATAGAAGAAGCAAACCCCTCATGAATTAAGAAGTTTTTGTATTTGAGTGATGACGGTCAGCAGTGGCGAAAGTATAAGTTACAAAGATGGTTTATGGTCTGAAAGGTAAAGCCAGCTGACAAAGAAGTGGAGTCATTTTGTGGTGAACGTTCTCATCGTTTTGAAAATTAAAAAAATACAAACACTTACATGTACTACGGCTAGAACAACAACGAAAAACTTTTGACTTTGAGAATATGAGAGTATTAGAGAGTAAGCACATCACAGCAAAAACAGAACATGATGGAGATGCTGAATATTTTACATATACCAACAACAAACATATGAACTTTAAAACTGACGTTGACAACAGCGCTTTAAGCTACAGACGATTGATAGGCAAGGCAAAGAATATATATAGATCGCAATCCAAACGAAACAACAGGGCAATGTTTACAACACATGACGATGGAAGTGATGCTACTCTATTTTAAGTAAATGTTTTAAATTTAGTAATAGCAAGCGATGCTTGCTATGTTTCAAATTCGAAAGATAAAAATTGCAAGTACCAAACTGATTGTATTGGAATCAAATTATAGTAGGATGGATGAGAAATTAAAGTTTCATTTCGAAGAAATGTTTGATCTTATCCTACAAAATTCTGTACAAACATTAAGTTATTAGAAGCCCTAGTTGGAATTGATACCTCGATTTTTATAGAAGAGGTCAAGCCGAAGAAAGAACGTCAAATCTGCTGAACTATTACAATCGCATGTTTATTTTGCCAGTAGGCAGGTTAAGTTCGTAAATGGGCCATGTAGGTCCATGTTTTCACATAGCCCCCATATAACGGTGCCTCCCGATATTCGGCATTTTGATGATTTTAGCGTCATTATTCACCGTAGTAGTTTCAAATTACGTATTTAGAGTTCGTAAAGGGAACTACAGCCTGGGACAAGAAATTGTCTATGCAGGTCCAGGTCTTCGCAGAGCTCCGATATAACGGTACCTCGCTATGTACGGTATTTTGATGATTTTGGCTACATTATTCACCGTTTATTTCAAGTTTCGAATTTTAATATGGTAATGGCTTGTGACAAACAATGCCTATTTAGGTGCACATCGTACAGACCCTTATATAACGGCTTTATTCGGTATTTTTAAAATGTTATCAGATTTTTTGCGAATGTTATCTTTTTCGAAAAATTTAAAATTCGTTCAAATTGGTGGAGTATATCAAAAGTTCGGCCCGGCCGAACGTACTGCTTTTTACTTATTTCTATTTTATTTAAAATGTATAATATTTCTATAGTTAAGATTTGAACATTTAAATTTTGAATAAATATTCACAAAAAAATCAGGATATAAATGCAAAATCCTGAATTTAGTAATACCTGATTAAAAATCCTGCTCATGTCTATGGACATTCGATAAATTGAAAGTGTACAAAGATCGATAACAAAGCTGCCAATTAGAAAAACATGTGGAACAGCCAAATCAAAAGCAAATCCAAACCGACGAAAATTCTCTTTGTTTACTTTTTTCGTAAGTCTGCTATTTTATAATTTTAGTTTGGTATTTCTTGCATGCTTGGTGCTCTTTGCAGCTGCGTGGTGATGATGAGTTGCAATATAAGGAGTTGTGTTTTCGGGTCAATATCAAGTTAAAATAATAATAACAATAATCTTTCTGCGAAAATTTAGAACCCTAATATTTCAATTGTATTTAAGTGAGATATAAATTTGTGATTTTTTAATTCCAATTTAAGACATTCGATTTCAAGAGGTTGGATTTTAAGTTTCAAAACGAGGAGAACGTTTACCACAAAATGACTCCACTTCTTTGTCAGCTGGCTTTAGCTTTGTAACTTATACTTTCGCCACTGCTGACCGTCATCACTCAAATACAAAAAATTCTTAAGCATGAGTTGTTTGTTTCTTCTTTTTTGTCGTTCTGGCACTTTCTTTGTATACGCTTTTCCATTCGATGACTTATAGTTCTCCTTTTAAGTTACCGAGCAAGGACTGCAGTGATAGTACGGCTTTCTACTTTCTTGGCGTCAACGCTTAAAATAATAAATATTTTGAGTTTTGCCTTGTTAAGGCGAAGATCATATGTTTTATGATTTATGTGTTTGTTTTCTCTTTCGAGACGAGCTTAATGATCTGAAATTTGCAGTGAAAAGGAAAGCCAGATAGACACTATCACACACTCACCACTATGCGACGCGTTTCGCCGTTGGTTAAGCGGCTCATCAGGCATATTTGGTGTGGATGATGGCTTACAAGGGCCGTTCTCTGGAAAGTAGTATATATTTCGAACTTATTGCAAATTAGCATATGCGAATTATACACTAGAAACTCTCCAGGTTCGACTCAAGTTCTATTGGCAGATCTTTTCACAGCAAAGTTTTTGTTTTTGTAGTGATGGATTTTTTGTCCACAACAACTACATTGCTTCCAATGCATACACTTGTTTTAGTGCTGCTTTAGGAAGACGGGTTAATGGCTCTGAACGTAGAGACGGCAACTTCTAGTTGGCTGCACACCGAGGTCCGCGGTTCAAATCCCACAGCCAGGCTCGGCTGAATTTTTGAGTTTTGCCTTGTTAAGGCGAAGATCATATGTTTTATGATTTATGTGTTTGTTTTCTCTTTCGAGACGAGCTTAATGATCTGAAATTTGCAGTGAAAAGGAAAGCCAGATAGACACTATCACACACTCACCACTATGCGACGCGTTTCGCCGTTGGTTAAGCGGCTCATCAGGCATATTTGGTGTGGATGATGGCTTACAAGGGGCGTTCTCTGGAAAGTAGTATATATTTCGAACTTATTGCAAATTAGCATATGCGAATTATACACTAGAAACTCTCCAGGTTCGACTCAAGTTCTATTGGCAGATCTTTTTCACAGCAAAGTTTTTGTTTTTGTAGTGATGGATTTTTTGTCCACAACAACTACATTGCTTCCAATGCATACACTTGTTTTAGTGCTGCTTTAGGAAGACGGGTTAATGGCTCTGAGCGTAGAGACGGCAACTTCTAGTTGGCTGCACACCGAGGTCCGCGGTTCAAATCCCACAGCCAGGCTCGGCTGAATTTTTGAGTTTTGCCTTGTTAAGGCGAAGATCATATGTTTTATGATTTATGTGTTTGTTTTCTCTTTCGAGACGAGCTTAATGATCTGAAATTTGCAGTGAAAAGGAAAGCCAGATAGACACTATCACACACTCACCACTATGCGACGCGTTTCGCCGTTGGTTAAGCGGCTCATCAGGCATATTTGGTGTGGATGATGGCTTACAAGGGCCGTTCTCTGGAAAGTAGTATATATTTCGAACTTATTGCAAATTAGCATATGCGAATTATACACTAGAAACTCTCCAGGTTCGACTCAAGTTCTATTGGCAGATCTTTTTCACAGCAAAGTTTTTGTTTTGTAGTGATGGATTTTTTGTCCACAACAACTACATTGCTTCCAATGCATACACTTGTTTTAGTGCTGCTTTAGGAAGACGGGTTATGGCTCTGAACGTAGAGACGGCAACTTCTAGTTGGCTGCACACCGAGGTCCGCGTTTCAAATCCCACAGCCAGGCTCGGCTGAATTTTTGAGTTTTGCCTTGTTAAGGCGAAGATCATATGTTTTATGATTTATGTGTTTGTTTTCTCTTTCGAGACGAGCTTAATGATCTGAAATTTGCAGTGAAAAGGAAAGCCAGATAGACACTATCACACACTCACCACTATGCGACGCGTTTCGCCGTTGGTTAAGCGGCTCATCAGGCATATTTGGTGTGGATGATGGCTTACAAGGGGCGTTCTCTGGAAAGTAGTATATATTTCGAACTTATTGCAAATTAGCATATGCGAATTATACACTAGAAACTCTCCAGGTTCGACTCAAGTTCTATTGGCAGATCTTTTTCACAGCAAAGTTTTTGTTTTTGTAGTGATGGATTTTTTGTCCACAACAACTACATTGCTTCCAATGCATACACTTGTTTTAGTGCTGCTTTAGGAAGACGGGTTAATGGCTCTGAGCGTAGAGACGGCAACTTCTAGTTGGCTGCACACCGAGGTCCGCGGTTCAAATCCCACAGCCAGGCTCGGCTGAATTTTTGAGTTTTGCCTTGTTAAGGCGAAGATCATATGTTTTATGATTTATGTGTTTGTTTTCTCTTTCGAGACGAGCTTAATGATCTGAAATTTGCAGTGAAAAGGAAAGCCAGATAGACACTATCACACACTCACCACTATGCGACGCGTTTCGCCGTTGGTTAAGCGGCTCATCAGGCATATTTGGTGTGGATGATGGCTTACAAGGGCCGTTCTCTGGAAAGTAGTATATATTTCGAACTTATTGCAAATTAGCATATGCGAATTATACACTAGAAACTCTCCAGGTTCGACTCAAGTTCTATTGGCAGATCTTTTTCACAGCAAAGTTTTTGTTTTTGTAGTGATGGATTTTTTGTCCACAACAACTACATTGCTTCCAATGCATACACTTGTTTTAGTGCTGCTTTAGGAAGACGGGTTAATGGCTCTGAACGTAGAGACGGCAACTTCTAGTTGGCTGCACACCGAGGTCCGCGGTTCAAATCCCACAGCCAGGCTCGGCTGAATTTTTGAGTTTTGCCTTGTTAAGGCGAAGATCATATGTTTTATGATTTATGTGTTTGTTTTCTCTTTCGAGACGAGCTTAATGATCTGAAATTTGCAGTGAAAAGGAAAGCCAGATAGACACTATCACACACTCACCACTATGCGACGCGTTTCGCCGTTGGTTAAGCGGCTCATCAGGCATATTTGGTGTGGATGATGGCTTACAAGGGCCGTTCTCTGGAAAGTAGTATATATTTCGAACTTATTGCAAATTAGCATATGCGAATTATACACTAGAAACTCTCCAGGTTCGACTCAAGTTCTATTGGCAGATCTTTTTCACAGCAAAGTTTTTGTTTTTGTAGTGATGGATTTTTTGTCCACAACAACTACATTGCTTCCAATGCATACACTTGTTTTAGTGCTGCTTTAGGAAGACGGGTTAATGGCTCTGAACGTAGAGACGGCAACTTCTAGTTGGCTGCACACCGAGGTCCGCGGTTCAAATCCCACAGCCAGGCTCGGCTGAATTTTTGAGTTTTGCCTTGTTAAGGCGAAGATCATATGTTTTATGATTTATGTGTTTGTTTTCTCTTTCGAGACGAGCTTAATGATCTGAAATTTGCAGTGAAAAGGAAGCCAGATAGACACTATCACACACTCACCACTATGCGACGCGTTTCGCCGTTGGTTAAGCGGCTCATCAGGCATATTTGGTGTGGATGATGGCTTACAAGGGCCGTTCTCTGGAAAGTAGTATATATTTCGAACTTATTGCAAATTAGCATGAGCCGCTTAACCAACGGCGAAACGCGTCGCATAGTGGTGAGTGTGTGATAGTGTCTATCTGGCTTTCCTTTTCACTGCAAATTTCAGATCATTAAGCTCGTCTCGAAAGAGAAAACAAACACATAAATCATAAAACATATGATCTTCGCCTTAACAGGGCAAAACTCAAAAATTCAGCCGAGCCTGGCTGTGGGATTTGAACCGCGGACCTCGGTGTGCAGCCAACTAGAAGTTGCCGTCTCTACGTTCAGAGCCATTAACCCGTCTTCCTAAAGCAGCACTAAAACAAGTGTATGCATTGGAAGCAATGTAGTTGTTGTGGACAAAAAATCCATCACTACAAAAACAAAAACTTTGCTGTGAAAAAGATCTGCCAATAGAACTTGAGTCGAACCTGGAGAGTTTCTAGTGTATAATTCGCATATGCTAATTTGCAATAAGTTCGAAATATATACTACTTTCCAGAGAACGGCCCTTGTAAGCCATCATCCACACCAAATATGCCTGATGAGCCGCTTAACCAACGGCGAAACGCGTCGCATAGTGGTGAGTGTGTGATAGTGTCTATCTGGCTTTCCTTTTCACTGCAAATTTCAGATCATTAAGCTCGTCTCGAAAGAGAAAACAAACACATAAATCATAAAACATATGATCTTCGCCTTAACAAGGCAAAACTCAAAAATTCAGCCGAGCCTGGCTGTGGGATTTGAAACCGCTGACCTCGGTGTGCAGCCAACTAGAAGTTGCCGTCTCTACGTTCAGAGCCATTAACCCGTCTTCCTAAAGCAGCACTAAAACAAGTGTATGCATTGGAAGCAATGTAGTTGTTGTGGACAAAAAATCCATCACTACAAAAACAAAAACTTTGCTGTGAAAAAGATCTGCCAATAGAACTTGAGTCGAACCTGGAGAGTTTCTAGTGTATAATTCGCATATGCTAATTTGCAATAAGTTCGAAATATATACTACTTTCCAGAGAACGGCCCTTGTAAGCCATCATCCACACCAAATATGCCTGATGAGCCGCTTAACCAACGGCGAAACGCGTCGCATAGTGGTGAGTGTGTAATAGTGTCTATCTGGCTTTCCTTTTCACTGCAAATTTCAGATCATTAAGCTCGTCTCGAAAGAGAAAACAAACACATAAATCATAAAACATATGATCTTCGCCTTAACAAGGCAAAACTCAAAAATTCAGCCGAGCCTGGCTGTGGGATTTGAACCGCGGACCTCGGTGTGCAGCCAACTAGAAGTTGCCGTCTCTACGTTCAGAGCCATTAACCCGTCTTCCTAAAGCAGCACTAAAACAAGTGTATGCATTGGAAGCAATGTAGTTGTTGTGGACAAAAAATCCATCACTACAAAAACAAAAACTTTGCTGTGAAAAAGATCTGCCAATAGAACTTGAGTCGAACCTGGAGAGTTTCTAGTGTATAATTCGCATATGCTAATTTGCAATAAGTTCGAAATATATACTACTTTCCAGAGAACGGCCCTTGTAAGCCATCATCCACACCAAATATGCCTGATGAGCCGCTTAACCAACGGCGAAACGCGTCGCATAGTGGTGAGTGTGTGATAGTGTCTATCTGGCTTTCCTTTTCACTGCAAATTCAGATCATTAAGCTCGTCTCGAAAGAGAAAACAAACACATAAATCATAAAACATATGATCTTCGCCTTAACAAGGCAAAACTCAAAAATTCAGCCGAGCCTGGCTGTGGGATTTGAACCGCGGACCTCGGTGTGCAGCCAACTAGAAGTTGCCGTCTCTACGTTCAGAGCCATTAACCCGTCTTCCTAAAGCAGCACTAAAACAAGTGTATGCATTGGAAGCAATGTAGTTGTTGTGGACAAAAAATCCATCACTACAAAAACAAAAACTTTGCTGTGAAAAAGATCTGCCAATAGAACTTGAGTCGAACCTGGAGAGTTTCTAGTGTATAATTCGCATATGCTAATTTGCAATAAGTTCGAAATATATACTACTTTCCAGAGAACGGCCCTTGTAAGCCATCATCCACACCAAATATGCCTGATGAGCCGCTTAACCAACGGCGAAACGCGTCGCATAGTGGTGAGTGTGTGATAGTGTCTATCTGGCTTTCCTTTTCACTGCAAATTTCAGATCATTAAGCTCGTCTCGAAAGAGAAAACAAACAAATAAATATTTTTGTATTAGTGACTTTTGTTGTCTTCTTTTGAAATAGTTTGATACTTTCTTTATACATTTAATTGGTACTTTTATAATTCTTCTGATCGCCAAGTGTGTCTTCTTAACTTCTTGCCCATAGAATGAATTTTACTTTTTAGTTAATTGATTTGTTTCTTTCGGATACTTACTCGTTAACTCCCAAGTACAAGAATTTTTGGAAAGAAAATTATTAAAATGAAAATTGGTTATAGATTTTAGAAAGCTAAATTATAAATTAGTATCAAATATGGGTTAACACGATTAGACTATATTTTATATAGATTTGGAAAAGCAAAATATTCTTCAACTGCAGTTTCAACTCAAGCGATGAGGATAGCAAATTCCGGATAAGAATCTGAAGCTTTTCTTTATGTAGAAGACAAGATAGTTTCTGTTTATAGTTTTGTACACCATAATAATAAAAATTCCTTCAAGTATTTGATAAACTCAATAAATACTATTTGGTAATCTATATTAGTAAATACAGTTTCTTAAAATCGGAAGTAGTTTATTTAAGTTTTCGATTAACCCGTTTGTAACTAACCCACAGCCTGCAAAATTTTAAAACCTTACCAAACATCCGATTCCAAAGTATACACAGAAATATACGAAAAATTTTGCGATTAGTAAAGACTTTATATCAAAATATTTTTTATAAAAAATTTGAAAGCTTTCGTTAATTTCCGAAAAGCTTATATTTAAGTATGTACATTCCATTAGGAATTGTGCTGCTTTTGGCAACCACAATAAATTTTAAGATTAAAAAATGTCTAGAAAACATTTGAAGAATGTAGTCCTGTATGCTTCGCTAGAAGAATGCTGATGTTTTTAAAAAAATCTAATCCCATCATTAACATACAATTTTTGAGTGGTTTTGTAGCAGTAAATTTCTGTTCAAAACGTTAAGTTTCTTACAATCGTTTCATTCTGACATTTGTTTCACATACTTTTATTAAAAGAAGGGGGAAAAGTTATGTTGTGTTTGTTGTGTTCCTGGACACTGCAATATCTCATCTGAATCGGCAGTTGAATTGGCAAGACGTGGTTACGAGTCAAATAGTCTAGATATTAAGAACTCGTTGAAGCCACCCATGGGGCACTTCCTCCAAGTAATACGTAAAGTTTGCTCTTGAGATTTTCAACATAACTGGTTAAAAATTTGGCTAATTATCCGACCTAAAACTTGTATTAGGTTTAGTCACAGGTGACTATAATATTATGGCCATGACTTTTAACTGGTGGGGGATGTCAAACAGAGGTTCAAGGGTGAGCACATTCTTCATAACTTGTCTTGACTCTTCGTAATTGCGCCAAACGTTATTCCTCAGTAAGCCAGAAGACTAAAATGGTTAAAAGCGACACGATAATCTCTTCGTGGAAATTCCTAATTTCAGTACTTATATTAATAATACTCCTTCTCCATTTTTCTTCTTCCTTTCTATTCTCTCTAAATTTGGATAAACATAGTGGACCAGCAGGTCTCCGAGTGGAGCGGTTGTTATAAGCAACCTCGCATTGTCTAACCTAACCCAAACCTAACCATCAAATTTTAAAAATACAAGGAGAAATAAGGCTTTGGTGTGTATGTTACTGACAGAAAAAAAAACACTTGATTGGAATATCAACATTTAATTTCTTCCCAACAAATTTGCGAACGATCGGGATAGTGATCATAGTTGCCACCACTGCATATTTCGCAGTTTTTAACTTTATGGATTTTGGGGTTTAGATGTGGCTGCAATGTAAGTTTGATTTTTTTGAAAAATGTCTAGAATTCTTCCTCATTTTCAATATAACTAGTGAACCTTGTCGATCTTAGATACTTATACTTTGTTGTAACTTATGATATTCATGAGCATTAAGGTATGGATATATTCCCGCCTTGTCCTTTTTAATTTCTTTACGTAGTATGTCGAGGGTTAATAAGTTATAAATGTCATGTTTATCTATATAAACAATACTCGTTGTGAGACTGTGTCTAAAATCCGTACGCTGTAGTTTAAGTCCTCCGTCAGCTGTAGTTTCGTTATCCGTCAGCTTTTATTCTGCTTAGGATTAGATTTTCTTTAATATAACTGAGGGAATGGTTGTACTCTCCAGAAGTATTAACCATCCCTGAAGTCATGAACTAATACCCTGCTGGAATTTTTGATCATTATCCAACAAGAGGTTACTGGTCGCCTCCGATTTCAAATTCGCCAATACATATATCGCAGTTAATAGATTTATGGGATTGGAGTTTGTAATGTTCAAAAAAGGTTGAGTCAAGCTTAGAATTGAATTCTTTTGTTTGTCAAAACCCAACCGTTGAAATAATGATTGTATCAGAAGATGTTAAAGTTCGTTAGTTTGCCATATGTTTAAAAGAGACGGTGGGGGCCATTTAAATTAGCTATCAGTCGGATATGGGTAGGTTATTGTCCCTCTCAACACAACGAGTACAATCACCACATAAACAATTATATTTTCAGACTCCCGAGGTGAAAGCTGTGTTCCTACCCATCAGACTAATGTGGCGTTTCCACTGCACTTGATTCGCTCTCTATTCGTTGTTTGACCCTTAACTATGAAAAAACTACTTAATTCTTCACACAAAATTTCCTGAGCGAACACTCATATTTGTACATTGTTCAAATCAAATCACTCTCAGAACAACGAAAAAATATGTCCCATCCCTAACAAATGAGAGCATTTATCGAAAAAATTAATTATGACATTTAAAAATTGAAAATAGAAAAATTTAATGAAATTTTGAAAAATTTTGGGAAGACTGAAATTTATGAATGAAAACTACAATGTAGAATAGCGTATGTACACTCAAACGAAAGTAAATTTTGTTTTCCTCTCTCATCCGAGGTACGCATTTTGTCCACGAGTTGAAATTGCCATAGAAACAGGAAACAAAAGAGGCAATATTTTCAAAATGTTTGTATCGGCAGAAAAAATGTTTGACAAGTGTCTCTCCAGCAGAATTTAAAAATAGAAAAATACAAAAATATGTTCAAAATGTCAACATTCACACAAAAAGTTGGAAACGTGAATGAAAATTATAAAATTAATGTTTTAATAAATCTTTGGGAGAAAAATAATCATTTCTTCTACTCATATTACTGAGAATTAAATGTATTTTAGTATAATTCCCATTAAAATCAACAAACAAAATTTTGAAAAAAATGAATTATTTTACTATGAATTACGAATCGTGCCGTATGAACGGGTTAATTCGTGTACCTAATTCTGAGAGCGAACAACGTTGTTCGGTTTCCAATGGAAACATGCTATAATTAATTATAAAGCGAAATTATAAACTATATCTCAGGTATTTATCAATTGATATTCATATGTTATTAAGCAAAAACTCTACTTACCATATTATTGTTGAGGTTTCTGCTGTTGAAACGGGAGAAGATATCACGTTCTTATTGTCCAGTTGTCTCCGATAATTTTGGAGAAACAAGGTTAGCTTCTTTGTTCAGGCCAGAACTCTTAGACGTACAGAATAGCTTTGTGAACTGGTGACATCTTTATGAAAATTTGCTTTACTTATCGCAATTAAATTCAATTGTTGGAGATCATTCTTTAAATATATTCAACATTTGTTGAAACTTTACATTTTTATATCAAACCGTATATTGACCAAAATATTGCGCAGTGATAGCAGTAAACAGTTCAGTATTAAAAATGGAAATGAATGTTTTGTCAAAGTTAAATTATAAGAAGCCGTTCTTAATAAAAGCAGACAAAATTCACTACTAAGATTTTAGATGAAGCTCTCGTACTACAAATTGATCTCGGCTACAGAATAACATTACATTCCTTTAGCTAACCCTTCTACCTAATAAAAAGTGATGATATGCATTAGGCTGTTTTATGGATTAGCAGACATGAGGTTGTTGGTGGTTGATTGTAACATTAAAAAATAAGGGCGTGGAATATTGACCTTGCTCGACTAGTTTATACCCCTGTGGTGCCCTTTTATCCTTTGATTAAACATTATTATAGAGGTTATTCGTGACTTTCCATAGGTTAAACTTGCAATGTGGTAGGGGTTTTAATAATCTTATACTTAAACGCTTCTGGTTTCGTACAATTTCCTTGTCAAATGTTACAATAAGAAGTTTACTGACGCAATTTGCTATGTAACCTTTGCAAGATCAACAGCTAGATGTTCTTGGTTCAAGCAATGAAATACCGAACTGAGCCTATGTTTCTCAGTTAAGAACAGTAAAAAATAACCAAAATAAGAAAATGCTTGAGGTAGGAAACGAACAGAGAACTTCTGAAGCCTGGGTCCGATGACTATGCCCTAGTCTACTGCAGGTCTGCTATTGGGTGGGCAAATCTTATTAGTTATTACCTTCGTTTACTTCCACACAGTTTTAGATCACAGGTTTAGTTTGCATGTTCATCCATGCACTGACACTGACAAAAGAGGGCAAAGACAAAATATGTGTAAAGCAAGAATATGTCTGTCTGCCAATAACAAGGTTACAACTGATAACAGCTTACAACCTTTACAAGAATGTTACAGTGGAAACTCTATATTACAAGCTGGTAATATTAATAAATTTATGCAAATATTAACAGGAGATACATTTTATTAGGACCTAATATCTTAAGATTGTAGTAGTTACTTCCAATTTTGGATAGTACTTTAGCTTTAATGAACACTGGTGCTAACTTGGCGTTAAAGTGATTAATATCATTGCTCTGGGCAATGTTCCGACGATAAACAATTTGTCCCTGATTGTAAGTTGTGGTCTGGTCTAATATCGTAGCGCCTTTTATTGATATCATGGCTAACTAATATGTTATTTCTAATTTCTTTTCTTATTAGTGCCTGTTTAAAGATATAGTAGGTTCGTCTAATAGATTCTCACTTCTTAATAACTTATATGACTCGCCATGTGTCATAGGAAACCACAAAGTAGAAAAATATGGGGAGCAGTTAATAGTGGTGTGTAGTGAATTTCATAGGGCGCAACTTATGGTGCTTATATGCTCATCCCACATTTTGTGATCGCTTTTCCGGTATGAACGAGTTCCTGCAATAATAGAACGATTAACTCCTTCCGACGCGTTGGCTTGTGGTGAGTATAATGATGTATTCACATGCGTTATACCATGTTTGGTAAGAAAAGAGTTGAAATCGTTCGATTTAAATTGGGAACCGTTGTCGCTCACAATATGTTAGGGCACCCCAAAAACATGATAAATGTCTTTGAGTAGAATTCTTGTATGGGCTTCGATGCTAACTTTTTCAACGGACATAAGCAATAAAATTTGGTAAGATGGTCCAAAACTATTAACAAGCCAATATAACCATACTTTGACCTTGGTTATGGACCTAGGATATCCACATACTTCCGTTGGAATGGACGTACAATTGCCACTGGTTTTCTCATTTCCGGACGAAGAATAGTATTTGGGTGTTTGGACCCTTTGCATACTTCGCACTGCTCTACATATTTTCGGACGTCGGATAATATACCAGGCTAGTAAAAATTATCCCGAATCAGATCGACGGCCTTACCCACTCCGCCATGTGCAGTGATTGGGAATTTTTGTATATTATCCTTATTTTTGTTTTTAGATCGGTGTAGTCTGGATCAAAAAAAAAAAAAATAATAAAAATAAAAACAGCTAGAAGATAAATCTTTTTATGGTTCCACTAATTCCAAGCTAGATATCTCGTCAATTGGTATTCTCGAAAGCGTCGCAATGTAAATAATTTTTTTAGACAAGGACTGTTGCGGTGGTCAGCTGCTTCTTGACCTTAACAAAATCCGCTTGAGCCTCCTGTGTCCAATTAAACTTTCTTTTAAAAGACAAAGTCTGCGATTGGAAACGCCTGTACCACCCAGCCAAGCCTAAGAAACCTAGGACTTGTTTAATGGTTTTGGGTATGGGCCAATTTGTGATGGAGAGTACTTTATCGGTGTAAGTTTGTATACCCCCATGACCCAAGATACTTCACCTGGGTTATGCAAAATTGGTATTTATCAATATTGCGGGTTAGATTTGCCTTCCTAAACTCTGCTGCGATACGAACCATGTTTAACTGGCCGTTATTATCCAACGTCAATATCGTGTTCTATAAGCTTAGTTCTTCCCAAGCCTTGTACAGAGATATCGGGAATAATTTTATAATTGCATTTAGCTGAGCGATTTGTGTAGACATTAAGGTATATTTTACATTGTCATTATCTCTGATGATACTTAGGTTGATTCTGAATTGAATTCAATATTTGTGGCAGCAATTGTGGAGTTTGAAGGTATATCACCATCCGATATGAATGCTGAATGGAAAACGTCGGCGGCCAAATTGAAAGCCTTCCAAAAAATCGAGTCCAGTATTTACGAACTCCTTTACGTTTCTTATTGTACTTTCTCAACCTTAGTGTTGGTCTTTGGGCCGTTTTTGTAATAGCTATCAAACTCCAATTGCTGCTTCCTTTTAAGAGTATATTCCTTCCATCTTTCATGGTAAGATTTAATACGATATAACCTCTTAGGGACAACTGAGTAATCATCAGACTCACGTTGTAGTATTTCAACAGTACGAGTTATATTAGGAGTTAATGCACTTACAGGGATTACAGATAAGGGTGTTACGATGACGATTCTGATGGGGATTTTGACTCAGTAAGTCTTTTGAAGCAGATAATTTTTGGTTTGATTCAAGAACATTGAGGCTTGAAACACATTTTTGGTTCCGCAATCATGGCAAAATATTGTACGATCACGCAAGCAGTCGTCCCCAAAAACGTTTATCCTCTTCACAATTCCAACATTTGGGTATGTTACTGCTGTGGCTAATAGCATGGATTATAGAATCTGTGTTCGATTCTGTAGTTATATCTTCCGGATTTTGGATTTCCCCGATATTTCTACGAAAACAAGCATTACCTGCGAGAGTCTGTCTACTAGCGTACTTACAGCATCTTAGAACATTTCAAATGTCTCACCAGCTTACATATTCCTCCATCGAATTCTCCCTTAATGTCAAAACCAGATCGCATATCCTTGTATTGACATTTAAGAGCGGCACAGAAGGAATACCAATGAAGGAAGTCTACCTGCTTGTGGTATCTCCAATACCATTATCTTGCCTTACCAGTCAATAGCACTGGTAGATTCTGGTAAATAACCTTAAAATTATTGTCGAGTTGTTCAGCAGTCAAAGATTAAAGGAATTATGCCTGACCATTTGCAACAATAAAAGACTAAGGTATCCCGAACAAACAAAACCACACTGTTCTGATTTTGTTCTATATAGGAATTCGTCTACTGTTTTCACGATGGCTGTAATTTTTATGGACGCCTGATGGAGTCTTGGTTATTGTGAATGGATACGTTGGAAGTGTTTCCTACAAGTGAAGGGATTTCCTGATTTCTTCCGGAACACTGGGAATTTAGTTGTTGTGAATTTGATGATATTATAGGACGATTGGACTGGAAATTTGTTGATAATATCAAATTCGCCAGAATTTTAAATATGTTGCTCTCTATTATAATATTAATTCGAGAGTAATTAATTTCTATAGTATTTTGAAAAGGTTGTTCCACAACGGTTTTGTTGTGTGAAGGAGAATAATTTCTTTGAGGCAATGGAGCAATTGCTATCCCAATGTCAAGCAAATTACGGTCATTTGAACAAGCCGTATTTCCCCGATTATTCAGTTTGTTAAGAAATAAGGTTTTACTTATACTTCTTGTGTTTGGTCGGAAAGATAATGCTCAATGAGCCTTTCCTCCTTTAGGCGGATTACGTGGTTTTTAATAGGTTCATCTTAATGGTTCTCTAATAAAGCATTTTTACTTTCATTGTATTTTCTTGAATCTGAAAGTTCTCATGGAGTTTCGTAATGTGGGCACTCCGAAGAGGAGGATAGCGATTGTTACACACATTGCCGATGAAAAATATGATCACAAGTAGAAATAATATAACATTCTTGTGATTCATATAATAAAACTTGATCACATATCGATCACTGGTCTTCAGTCGATGTGAAATTAAGCGAGAAGCTCTGAAGCTACCGATGTAGGAGGAGTTCTCTATGCCATTTTTTCTGAATATAGGTTTATAACCATAAAATGTTTTAAATTTTTAACAGTATTCATTTATAGCTTCTCATAAGAGAATAACTGATGTGTTTTATAAAAACGCCAGCTGCATTTTTTAATGAATAAAAATACATTAGGGGAATTTGGAGAGTAGGGATGTATGGCAATTCATTTAGATACAGAGTTTATTTCAAGAGTCTGTTAAGGTATTAACAGTTGTAAAAACATCTTGATTCGAACATCATATATATTGCAATGTTTAACAAAAATGTTATAAACCAACATAACTAAAGTTAATTTAATTTTTTTATTATTAACAATTCTAGCAGATTTGTACTATCCCTATTGTTTGTTTAGATTATTAGAATTTTTCAAAAGCAGTCGTGGACTGTAGATTTTATTGTACATTTGTTCGTGGAACAATTAATAATTACCTTTTTTACATTTCTACGCCCTTAAACGGACACATTTATATGTCTAATGGTATTGGGCTTTGATGCAAGCTTCTGATCAAAGAACTAAGAGTTTGTTATATATGCACTAAGTGTTAAAGGGGGAATCAGTATGTGATTGTGTTAGATCACAATTATTTTTTGATATTACATGAATATTATGTTTTTTTTGATATTAATGACGTTCGAGTTCAGAGAATATAGTCGTTTTTGTAATAAGCTGGTAAGGCTTAATATCTAGTATTATTTAACAATTTTCATCAATTCTTGGGTTTGTATTCTTTTTGTTTGTAACAAAGAAATTAAAATTTTCTGTTACTTTGATTGATATTCATATGTTATTGAGCAAAAACTCTACTTACCAAAATATTGTTGAGGTTTCTGCTGTCGACAAGACCTTGTAAATCAGGATAGCTCAGCACTTTGATCATACATTAATCGTGGTGTAACCTTTAAAATTATAATTAAAGTAGTCGATAATGTTGCTGAAATTTATGGGTATAATTTAGTTTGAATTCACAGAATTGCGACGTTTACATGATGAATTTTTTCTTTCCTAAAGCTCTTAATGAAATTTTAGCTTCCACGACTTTGAGAGTTGTTCTGCGCTTGGAGATAGAATGACGTACAAAATGGCGATAAGATCCTCCGATTACGTTAGTAATGTGAACTCTGCCAGAACTCTTAGACGTACAGAAAAGCTTTGTGAGCTGGTGACATCTTTTTTCAAAATTTGCTTTACTTATCGCAATTAAATTCAGATGTTGGAGATAATTTTTTAAATATATTCAACATTTGTTTAAACTTTACATTTTTTATCAAACCGTATATTGACCAAAGTGTTGCGCAGTGATAGTAGTGAATAGTTCAGTATATATATTCTTAAATAGAAAATAATGTTTTGTCAAAGTTAAATGTATACGAAGCCGTTCTTGATAAAATCAGACAAAATTTACCACTAAGATTTTTGATGAAGCTCTCGTTATACAAATTGATCTCAGCTACAAGATAACATTACATTTCTTTTGCTAACCCTTCTACCTGTTTTATGGATTAGCAGACAATGAGGTTGTTGGTGGTTGATTGTAACATTAAAAAATAAGGGCGTGGAATATTGATCTTGGTCGACTAGTTTATATATAGAGGTTATTCGTGACTTTCCATAGGTTCAACTTGCAATCTGATACTTAAACGCTTTTGGTTCGTACAATTTCCTTATCAAATGTTACGGTAAGAAGTTTACTGACGCAATTTGGTATGTAACCTTTCAAGATCACAGCTAGATGTTCTTGGGAACGGGAACCTCTATAGACAATTTTATACTTCAATGATATATAAAATTATATATTAACTCCTTTAAAATGCCAATTTGAAACGATTATGTGGGTAAAAGGTGACTAGGATTATCAAAATACCGAATATCGGTGGGTATCGCTATATGTGCACTATAGGAAAACGTGAAAGTAAATATTCAAAGTGCGGCCACCGGGCTAGAACCCATTATGAATTAAAAATACCAATATTTATCAGAATTGTGAAAAAATCATCAAAAGACCGAATTTCGGTAGGTACCGTTATATGGTGCTATACAAAAACGTGGTCGTATACATGCAATGTTTCGCCATAAGAGCTAGAACCCATTATAACCTGCAAATGCCGATTTTTTTAGACAATCCGTGAAAAAATGTGCAAGTATTATAAAAATACCGAATATCGGGAGGTACCGTTATATGGGTGCTATACCCAAAACATGGACCTATACATACAATGTTTCGCCACACAAGTTAGTATCCATTAAGACCTACAAATACCTACTTTTGGAAAATCCATGAAAAAATATGGCAAAAGTCAACGAACTACCCAATATCGAGAGGTATCGTTTTATGGGGACTATACCAAACGTGGACCGATATATCTCATTTTCAATACCAACTACACTAGACACAATACAAATTGTTCTGCTAATTCGTTCGTGATTTCAACTGACAGACAGAGAGACAGAGGCACAAAGCTAAATTGACTTAGGATTTTATGCTGATTATGAATATATACACTTACGGGGTCTAAGATGAATATATATGTTACAAACGGAATGTTAAAGGTATACAAATCTGCTTGAGGTAGGAATCGAACGAAACTTCTGAAGCCTGCGTCCGACGACTATGATCTAGTCTACTGCAGCCTATATTTGGGTGGGCATACTTATTAATTATTACCTTCGTTTACTTCCACACAGTTTAGATCACAGGTTTAGTTTGCATATTAATCCATGCAGATTTCATATGGCAAAAGAGGGCAAAAGACAAAACAGGAATATGTATGTCTGTTAATAACAGCAACTAATAACAGCTTTACAACCTGTTACAAGAATGGAACAGTGGGAATTATAGGTTTAGATATAGATATAGACAATACATTATTCATTTTACTTTCTCATATGTAGTGTCAATGTCACTTTTTTGTTTTTGTGAATGATAGAATTTGAGCTTTCCACTGCGTCCTCAGTTTCAATATTATTCCTAGTAAAACTTGAACATTTTACAAACTAATGTGGGGATTTTCGCAGTATGGGATATGGAATATTCCCACCTTGCCCCTTTTACTTTCTCTACGTAGTATATCGAGCTGGGGTCTTTTTATACCCTCCACCATACTATGGAAGGTATATTAATTTTGTCATTCCGTTTGTAACTCCTCGAAATACTCATGTCAGACCCAACAAATTATATATATTCTGTGATCAGCGTAAAATTCGAAGCCGATTTAGCCATGTCCGTCTGTCTGTCTGTGTGTCTGTCTGTCGTCTGTCAGTTGTAATCACGCTATCTTTGGAACAAATTGAGATAGAAGGCTAAAATTTTGCACCAATGTATATTTTGCCAATAGGCAGGTTAAGTTCGTAAATGGGCCATGTAGGTCCAAGTTATCATATAGCCCCCATATAACTGTACCTCCCGATATTCGGTATTTTGATGATTTTAGCAACATTATTGACCGGAATTGTTTCAAATTTGATATTTGAATTTATACTACGGCCTAAGACAGAAAATTTTCTGTGCAGGTCCACATCTTCATATAGCCCCATATAACGTACACCCCTATATTCGGTATTTTGATGATTTTAGCGACATTATTTATCGGGATTGTTTCAAATTTCGCATGTGAAGTCGTAATGGATACTTCAGCCCGTACCAGAAAATTGTCTGTGCAGGTCCACGTTTTCGAATAGACCCAATATACGGTTACCCCCCCCCCCCCATACTCGTATTTTAATTGATTTTAACTACATTATAAACAGATTTTTCTTCAAGTTTCACATTTAAATTAGTGTAATAACTTATGACAAATATGCCTATGCAGGCCCACGTCGTCGTATAAGCACTCGTTATTCTTAAGATTTTAACAGATTTTTAACGGATTTTATTTTTTGGAAATTGCCAAATTTGTACCAAATGGTGGAGGGTATTAAAGTTCCGGCCCGGCCGAACTTACAGCTTTTACTTTGTTTCATCTACAAGAATGAGCTGTGTTTTCAATCTATTCACACTGTGTACGCTGTAACCTATGTCCTCTTCAATAATGGGTCAGTCTTGGTTATAGTTTTCGATAGCCAACCGTGTGTATTTCGTTTTCTCGAATTCAGCTTAGGAAGACAGCTATATAATAATTTTCCTTTTCTATACCTGAGGGATAAGTTGTGCTTTCCAAAAGTTATTAACCGTCTCTGAAGTCTTGAACTACTATCCTTGACTGTGTATTGTCATTAACAACAAAGGTTGAGGATCACCTCTAGATGAAATTTTCTAGCCAAATTGAAACATTTATTTGTGAATGGACAAGGCACCCGAGTCATCTGGAGCACCTCATCTAAACATTTGTGACGAAGATTTGACGAAAATACAATCATGAGAGTTGGCGTGGAAATCATTACTACATCTTACGTCCAAATAACAGCACAACAAAGCTTAGAGATGTATTCGATGTGTCATGCAAGTATCATTTGTGTGGTCCACCATGATATTTTGCACTCAGATAACAGGGCTCAAAGAGATATGTTCAGGAATGTTTTTGCGGTTCAGACTACAGATGATTTGTGTTCACAACAGACATGAGAAGATGTTCAGAACAAAATGCTAGTAGACAAAAGGGATCTCAAATATCACTAATACTAAGAGAAACACCTTGATAAGGAACTCGAACATTACATGTTGAACATGCTCCCCATATCTTGCTACAAGATGTCTGAAAGGGCTAAGACAGGTACGAACATACAAAATATGCATTGAGGGCGCTGGTACTTCAAAATAGATTTTATGTTGCATGTGCTGGCAGTTCAGCAACGGCAATTGAGATGCAGAAAAAGCCTAAAACTTAACTACTGGAAGCAGGATTTAGACTACGAGTTCATCCAGAAGATAGAAAATTAGATATCAGTTTTGACAAGTCACCAACCAGGGTTGTGGATAAACAGGATTTTCCAAGCAGGACCGATTTTGTTTGAAGAGTGATGTGAATAAATGTACGGTGGATACCTTATAATACGACACAAACACACGATGTTATTACTATACAACGACCCAATTGTAAAACTCATCTTTGGCATGATTCATTTGAAAATAAGCACTGTGGTTCACAATTGCTACCCGCAACCTCAAGACAGAAATATAGGATGAGACGTTGGTCTACAGAATACGTATGTACTCTTCAAGAAAGAAGGAAATGGAGTACACCATCGTCAACTTTGAGCCTCGTCAATTGGTCATCATTTAGGAAGACAACATCCGTGGTTGCAACCCTTCTCGCATAGAAGTATTTTTTCTGCGTGTCGTTAATCGAATTTAAAAATAATAATTTTTTCATAGTTATTGTTTTCTTAAGTCTTAATAGTGATTCTTCAACTACTACTACTTTAACACTTCATTAATTTCCCAAAGTGTGAAGATTTCGTGAAATAAGGCCTTTTGTACTGCTTTTCTAAATTCAATATATTTAATATTGTGTGCATAATCATTGTTGTTTATATTATTTTATTTTGTTATTTACGAGCAGTGTTGGTTTCCTTGTTTACTTTTAGGCACTGAACAGTGATTATAATAAAAATATAAAAACTAATACCGCCCAAAAAAAATTAAAAGTGATTGTCTCAACTGAAATGTTAATTAAGTTCCCAGATGTTCAGGGAATTGCCTCTATACCCTCGACAACCTTAGACCAAAATGGCATATTTTGATATGGACCCCAAAAATACATTTCAACTTATTTCTATTTTGGCATCCCTATAAGCATGAAAACGTCCTATTAAGACACTACCTTCATTTTGAATTCACTATAAACATTATTCAAATCATATATTTAAATAGAATGTTTTAAATCTGTATGCAATTTGTTATATATAATCCATCACTAATAACTATTTGTAAGTATCTATTATAACCGCGATTGCAATGAAAATAAATAAATATATAAAAAACCTTTAGAGGGTTAATAAATCAATATAAAAGTATCTCAGCAGATATAAATCACCACTATACATTGGAATACATTGCTGAGTATACCGTTCGTTTATGAAAAGAGCCATAATTATTAAGAGAGAGAGAGAGAGAGAGAAAGAGCATTTTTCATATATTTTTGTTTTTAGACAATTCTTATACAGTGGTGAACTCTCACCATCCAAAATCAAGTAAAGAGATTATATTACTTTTCTCCATCTTCATGGGTTTCTTTATAGTAAATAAAAGAAATTAAGAACAAGATTTACCTTACAATTTGCGAAGCTGTCCGGTATTGATGAAGGCCTTCTCCAATTCTGGAAGTTGCATTTCTCTTTTATGTTGGGCTTTCTTACTGTACGATTTTATAAATGTATATCATGATACGCAATTAGGGGTTTTCAGGCAATAACATTATTATGAATACAATTATCTTCTAATGAGCATGACAATATAGATGTTATGATCTAAGACAAATGCATTGAATGTATTTAAACAGAAATATTCAACTAGAATCATTTTTAGTTCAATTGACTTTAAAATCGAAGAAAAATGTATATAAAAAATATTGTATATCGTGTTCACTGTTACCATATGCAATTTTATATTACACTTAGTAGGAAAATCAGGGTATCATCGTAGACATTTGTTGATAATCAGCATGAACAGAGCCAAAAATGTTGTATTGTGGAAGGTAGGTACAAGTTCCAGGTTTAGTGAACCCTTCAAGGTGCCCTCTTCAAACAGGTGTGCCTGAACAGCGATCTGGATATTTTGATATTTATGTCATGTCATCTATTCATTCCTTAGATGGAGTTGGGAAAAATAGAATTGTCCAGATAACTCCCCGGATAACTGAATCTCATCGAATTTGGTATGATCATCACATTGTAGTTATGGTGTGGAAAATTTAGTTCATCATAGTTGGAATAGCAAATTTATAGATGCACGACTACACTGTGGGTAGAGTGATCTGGAACTTGAAAACAGTATACCCAAGACTTCCTCGATGTTGGGTACGGAATAATTTTTTGAGTAGATGAATCGCAGTTTGGACACAGGGAAATATGATGTATTGGGTCCTCGACTTTTTCAGAATTGTGGGTTTGAGATTAGACTTTCCAGAAGAAACAATTTGGTGTTGACTTATTGGCAGTGATCCACAACCACGAGGTT
>NW_026712258.1:2898982-2976081 GCF_030504385.1 Musca domestica
ATATATATATATATCTGTTAATTCGATGGGTTTCATATGATTCAATGACAAATATTCATTTAATCCTTCATTCTATGACTTCTCGAGGTCTACATTCTTGCTTAACTTTACTTCCATATGTTTATATTGTTTCTTTGCTTTGAAACTGGATGAATCTAGGTAATTATTTTTTTGGAAATTCTTCTTTGAAAGGTTATTTTACAACGAATCTTCCATCGGTATGTCGTTTTGGCGAAAACTTTCTCACAATATTCGTCAGATTTCGAGGAAATAGGCGCATCACTTACTTTTTCTTGTTCCCAAAACTGTCTCAATAACAAACTAATACCATCTTCACAATTATTTTTTATTTCTAAACAAACAACCGTTTTAACTCCCTCTAGGATTATATATGGAATAACATCGCTTTCTATAAGCATATCAATTGAGCAGAAATCATAAAGCCTGGATTTGCTAACTTCAAATCTTTAATACTTCCCAAATCTGAAATTTTAATTGATTGCGTCGGCAATAAACTTGTCAAATTTAGCACAATTAACGCTTTTGCTTCAAATTCAGTTTCATTTATTTCTGAGCACAACGTCAGAACACATTTTTTGTTAGAATTAGCCACGACTGTTCCACTCAGCCCACTAATCTTGAAACTAGCTTTTTCAGTGCATATGCCAATTCGTTTAATTATTTTTTTAATAAGGAATGTTCGTTTCGAAGCAATGTCAATGGGAGCACTAACTGTAAACATTTCCCCAGAATATTTTACTTTTACTTGAGCTGTTGGCAGTATAATATCATCATGACTCACTGACACATGTGTTTCCACATTAGAAGGTTGAGCTGCTGAACTGGACGAACATGGCATTTCTTCTACAATAGTCTTTGTGGTAACTAGAGCATTTGTTTGGCGTCCATTTGCCGAACGGTAAGTGTTTTGACTTTCTCTTGCTACCAATCTTGGCTGGGTAGATCTCTCTTGAACGTTATTTGATAAATGCAGTTTTGTGTGGTGCTTCTTTTTGCAAAACATACACCTATGTACAATAACGCATTCCTGAGAAATGTGTTCATATATAAGACAATTGCTACACAACCTTTTTTTTCTAGCAAACTCATTTCTCTGATTTACATTCATACTATTAAATCTTGAACAATTCTTTGAAATATGATTTCTGTTACACATGACACATCTATTTGATTGTGTCGGTCTATTCTCTACAGGACTAGGTAGCTCTGAATGTGATTCTAGTGATTGTTGCAAAAGATTCGAATCTTCAACCAGAAGCTTGGTCGAACACAAATATATCAAAATAGGATCCCATTGATCTACTTGCACCTTATGTGCTTTTAGTATAGCTAGACAGTCGCTGTTGTTGACTGTAGATTGAATTTTATAATATCACTGCTAGATTCATTGAATAAAATCTTTAATGATTATCTACTAGTGCCCTCACATTTCCGTTTCGCACTGATAATGCTTCCCATGCCAACGAAAAATTCTGGTCAGGTGTGAGTCTGGGATGGGTTCTATATATGGCCGTAAACATGTCTCTAAAAGCTGGCCATTGTTCATAACTTCCTTAGAAGTCTTGAGTGTCACAAGGTGGCACGTTAATACAAATTTCCGATTTGTCAAAAGTTGTACCCGGAGGATACACAGCAGAGCTGTAAAACAGTGACGGATTTGTAACATCGCTTCTAGCGGTATTATTTGACTTTTTTTCTTTTCTTCAAAATCTCTAATAATTAGCTTTTGTAGTTTGGTATTTGTCCCAGAGAGGCTCATTTTCCTGGCTTCCAATTTATAAACATTTTCTTTTTCTTCATCCTCTATTTCCGCTAAATACACACATTCAAATGCACTGTGAGCATTGTAACAATCTTCATCAATGGATTCTATTTGGTTTCTGTTAAAGAATCCGAAAATTGTTCATAGGGAGTATTTTCTAGTTGAATGCACACATTCATAAGGCTGTCAGTTTCGTATTCAAACTTAGCACAAATTGTTGAAACCATTTGTTTTTTCCATTTATTTATATGTGTATTTATATGAAAATTTATTTATTATTATTTATTACATTATATACTAACAAATTATAATTATCACTTTATTTATTGTTAATAAATAAATGAAATTATTTCAGTATATGTTTCTGTATTTGCCGTATATATATTTTGTCTTTCTCAGTAAAAGTTTAATTTTTTAACTTATTGAAAAAATATTTTTAAATACATTTAATTAATACAACAAATATACTTTTTCTTCTCACTTCACACAAACGATTTCTTTTGGAAATGGCAGTACTGATTTGTTGAATGTACGTATGTCTACGACAAACAACACAAAAGCCGCCACATTCGAACACAGATAAAACACAACAACACTTCTTGCTACTTTGTAATTATTTTTAAATTAAAAACAGTGTTTTCCTTGGAAAATATATTTTGGCAAATAGGCCGATCCTTTATTTGTTGGGCTCGAAGTTCCAATACCGTCGTATGGTTCACATTCCACTGAGTAGATTTTAAGCTGAAATTTATTGTTGCATAAAGGCGAACAACAATATTACCATTATTCAATGAAAAATACAATAGACGACAAATAATTCATTCCCAATGTATCTTTCATTTTGCAAATTTGGTAAAGCAAATTCTTTTACCACTTTATATCTAAAGTCAGGTTTCCATCAAATATTACTCCCCGAAAAAGACAGCTTTCTCAGTGGGAAATGCGAAATATGAATTTTGCAGACTTTCCTTTGGATTGAAAATCGAACCCAGTATTTGTCAAAGAGCCATTGCCGATGTGCTTAGAGAATAAATAGGGAAATCATGTTATGCTTACGTCAACATGACTTCAAGTCAAACATATAGCATGGGTCCTGGATAAGTTGTATGAAGCAGATATGACGGTAGCACGGGAAAAGTCGGACTTTATCATCATAGAATTTCATATTTAAGAGTGTTGAATAAAGTAGAAAAATTGAGGGCTTTTGAATCGAAATTATATATCTTGTTTTCTTTTGGGACACCCTAAAACATATTCATTATCTGCATAAAGTACAAAGTCGATTTTACGATGTTCGTCTGTCAGCCCACACTATTTGACACAGTGTTTTGAAATTTGTCCCATATTTTGTATTGGAATTGTCCTGAAAATGAGGTGTATCGAACAACGTTTTGGTGTAGGCGGCATATACAAAGTCCTGTATGTACAGTTTGTAATGTGTATATTTCAGGAGTGATTTCATAATTGAGTCTAGCGTCTCAATGCTCAGTCTTGCTTATTTTGCGGACTTTGTTTTGTATCCATTTTAGGTAGTCTGGGTAATAAAATTTTTCTTTAAACATTAGGTATTCCTTGGAATGTGTTAACTGACTCATTTCCTTGTAATATGAAGTCACCCGAGACACAATATATATATATATATATATATTATTTGACCTTCCCACGGTACATCGAGAGACTAGTTTCAAACTGAAAACTCTTCAAAGGTGTATAAACGATTGCTTGTGTGCTATGGCTGTTGACGATATTCCAACTGATCAATGGGATCCTATTTTAGTCTTTTTGTGTATTCAACGTTTGCCTAGATTAACGGTCACATTGTGTAAGCTAAGTATACGCGATAAATCGACATTATTCAGGTGGACAGATTTAGATGCATTTTTCACAGAGAGAATTTAGACTCTCGATTGTTTATAGAAAAGGTTTCAGTCACACTGCACTAATGCATCGGTAAATTTTCATTCAAAATCGCCGTCGGAATCATTCTGCTCTATGTGCCCTACACAAGATCATTTTCTTCGGTCATGTCCTAAGTTCCGAAATTTGTCTATAGGTAAGAAATGATCGGTTGTCAAAACACAGGGTTTTGTTAAAACTGTCTGTCTCGGGGTCTCTCAGTTAAAGAGTGCAAAAGTTCTTATCGTTGTAGTATTTGCAAAGGCACTCATCATTCTTTGATACATTGGTCTAGCAGTGACGATCGGGTGTCATATGTTTTGCGTACGTCCGCCCCTTCAGATCCTAACGCCGCATCCACTTCTACTGGCTCTAAACCCACGATTACCAATACTCAAGTTTGGATTGGATTAGAAATGTCTTGTGGGCACAGGTATGGCCAATATCCTTCGTCATGGTGTTTCCTATCTAGTTCGGCCTCTAATTCAGGCGTCGTTACTGATCGCATTCAAAAGAAACTAAACCTACGTTCGTTACGTTGATCAAGCAAGTACCGAACGTACGCCCAAGCTACCACAAGCGGATTCTCACCTTTTTGACAGTCGTCCGGTACATTTGTTGATAGATGTTGTTGGAGGGATCTCATCAAAAAGTACTATGGTCACTTATAGCTCAAAATGCGGTATTTGGTTGGATCCTAACAGGTCCATTGTTAGCCACACATATGCAATTTTTCAACTCAAAGCTGCATTTCAACGAGAAGGAAAATCCATAAAGCGCTCCACCATTGTCTCCTCCTGTTAAAAGATTTCGCAGAGGCCAAACTGTAACTCAACGATTTGGTAACTATTCGTCGTGAGGAAACAACTCCGCCTGCGTGGAGGCTAGATCGAATTGTTGAGGTCTATCCCGACACAAATTAAATAGCCAAGGTGAATTAAATGGCATCCACGCAATTTAGGACAAACGAATATGAGATACTATTCTGAGTCACGTTAAAAGAATCGCGGAATCCTTTGAATTACATGGCTGCCAGGTGACTTAGGCTAAATGAAGTACAGTTCATATCTATCCCAAATTGCGTGCATTGCTATTAAGTTTCTTGATATTGAACTGTATTGATTATCTAAATTATTGCACCTTTGAATTGTATTTCAAACTAATTTTATAAATTATTATTGCAACATTGTCCAATGTTTCAAGGTTGACGGCAATGTTTAAGTTAGAATTGCAAAAGTATCTAGAGCTTACGTTCGTTTAGTACGGACTGTAGAGAGATGTGTTCTTGGGCTTAAAGGTTGCCTGCAACTCCCCTTGGAGCCTACATTCGCTTGGCACGGACCGTAGGGAGAAAGCCCTTCTTGTCTTAAGATTTTCCCTACAACTCTCTTTGGGCCTACGTTCGCTCGGACCGTAGGCAGTTTTTTAAGTCATTTCTCAAGAACTCTCTCTGGGTACTTCCTCAGCCCGAATTGCTGTTAGAAATTTCCTGGAAGCAGCGGTGCTTCCAGCCACCTCGATGCATTGCGACATTATGTAGCCCACACCATAAATATAAACATCATCTTTATCATCACATAAAAAAACAGAAACGTGAAGTTATTTTCTAAAAAGTGAGCGAAAGAAAAGCGAAAACCAAAAAAGTACCGAGTGCATGTTCGGAAAATAATAGTAATAAGTGTCCATTACACCCTATTCTCGGCATTAGCGGCAATATATAATTTTTGTTTTATATAATAAAACCGCAGTGCATAATAATCCTCAACAGTAATTGCTAAATATTTAATATTTTTAAAATATTCATTCGGTTGAACATACATTCGTTTCTATAAATATCGGTTAAAATTAAAAAAATGCTATTGTTTATGTAGTAGTTAATTTACTTTTCTTATTGATAGGTCACTTACAGCATGCCTACGTTGCGTACCAATTGATCTGGTTGTTTGGCTGTTATTGTTGCTCCTTCAGTTCAGTACTCCACTGCATTGAAAAAATAGCAACAACATCGATAGTCCAACCAATGGTCGCAGACCGAAAAAAATGATTTGGTTGTTGTTGTAGCAGTAGTATATGCAAATGTTTGCGTTCTGCTAATCTGGTTCCAGCTCCAGATTTAAAAATTCGCCTACTTTGATGGGCTGTAGCCAGAGATCTTCTGTAGTGAGTTTGGTAGGTTTGGCTGCGCAATTATTTTGCGGGCCTGCATCACACGCCGGGCAGGTGTCACGCACATCTTCATCAATCCGTGCTCAATACGAATTGAGACGAATACACCATCCTGAACGTAATTGCGCCAAAACTACCCTGGTTTCTCTAGGTAGCGGACGTTCTTCAGCTGCAATGGATGGGGGTGGACTCTGAGGACGGCATTCATTATACCCTACACCACAAAGTGGTCAGGGTATTATGTCTTTGTGCATTTGTTTGTAACAGGCAGAAGGAAACGAGATAGACCCATAGTTCCTTTTGATGATCTGCATAGAATCACATGCTGAGTCGATTTATGCATGTCCGTCCGTCCGTCCGTCCATGTATTTTTGTAAACAAAGTACAGGTCGCATTTATTGCCCGATGCAGATGGAATTTTGCCAAGATCTTTTGTTTGGCCCAAGGTCGAACCCTATTGAAATTGGAGATAATCGGTCAAAATTTAGATATAGCTCCCATATACATCTTCGTCCGATTTGTCTTTTATTGTGCACCAAACGTGTAATATCAGCCCGAATTGTATGCATATACACCCAAATTAGGCCTGAAAATATGTATGCCAAATTTGATCGAAATCGGTTCAGATATAGCTATAGCTCCCATATGTATTGTTCATCCGATTTGTTATTTTTGTCCACCGCCGCCGTAATATGCACTATGCAACAACAATATTTGGGAAAATATATCAAATACAGCTCAGAAATACATTTGCTAAATTTTATCGAGTTCGGTTCAGATTTGGATATAGCTCCCAAAAATAACTTCATCCGATTTACCTTTTATTGCGCACCAAACGTCTAATATTTGTCCAAATGGGATGGAATTTGGCACTTACGGCCGAATTGAGTCTAGAAGCTAGTATGTAAAATTTGGTGAAGATCGGTTCAGATTTGGATATAGCTCCCATATATATTTTTATCCGATTTCAAATTAATTGTGCACCAAATGGGCAATACAATTCCGAATTTAAAAGATACAAATGCTTCGGCATATTTAGTCCTTTGAACTTTAAATTATAATTATAATCATAGCGTGTATGATTGAATTCTCCCATAAAAACTTTTAATTGTTGTGTGGAGCTCTACTTAATTAGCAAAGTGATGTAGGGTATCATAAAGTCGGCCCCGCCCGACTTGAAGACTTTCTTTACTGGTTTTATAACTGCTAGTAATATCCGCGACTGCGTCGGTATGAATGCCACTCAGACCTGCCTGATACGCTTCTTGATCTAGAGGTTCTCTCTTGTAGCGATGGATCTCCCTTTCTAGATCGTGTATGTCCTTCCTGACACGCATGGGTTTTTTGTTTCACGGTAACACTCAAGCAGGTACTGCAACGAAAGCATATGATTATGCTGACGTAAGGGAAGGACTTTCGCCTCCTCATGTAGATGGTCCACTGGTGTCATGAGAAGGCACCCAGTCGCAGTTCTCAGGGCAGCGTTCTGGCACGTCTGGATATGCTTCCACTGCGTAGCACTAGTATTCGCAGGCCACACTGGACCCGCATAGCTGACCACAGACCAACCTATCACGTTATAAGAGGTCAACAAGGTTTCCTTGTCTGCACGCCAAGTGTCGCCGGCTAGCGCCTTGAGGACCTTGTTCCTACTTTCATCTTGTCGCAGATAGCTGCGGCTCGGGCGGACGACTTGAACATGCTGTCGAATGTGACCCCTAGAATCGTGGGGTAGTTCGTGGTCGTTATTAAAGTCCTCTCGAACTGCACATTCAGCTGTGTTCTCATCTCCGCAGACCATATGGTAAAGAGTGTGGCCGTTGATTTCGTGGCGGTTATTTTCATATTCCTCGCGTGGAAGCATGCGGCATGTTCCACGAGGTAGGGTTTCAGACTTTCACATACGCCATGATCGTATAATCATCCGCATACGTTACGATTTCAACGCTGTCTGGAGGGAGAAGGAAATCCGGAAAGGTAGAGGTTAAACAGTTCCCGAGATATCACCCCACCTTGGGACCTCTTTGTTTCACTATACCTGCTTTGGACTTCTTGTTCCTGAATTCCAAGTACGTCTGGCATCCACACATATAGTTGATTATCCAACGTCTCAAACTTGGCCGGAGGGTTGTTCTCTGCACGTACTCAAACAGTGTGGCATGATTGACCGTATCAAATGCCTTTGATAGATTAAGGTCTATCAACACTGTTCGGTCACACGGCTTGTTCTGATTCAGTCCTCTACTAAAATGTGTGGAAATGGTGTGTAATGCTGTTGTGGTACAACGTTGTGGACGGAATCCGTGCTGTTGGTTGGCAACTGGATAGCTTCCTCTAATGCTCTACCTTTCCGGTTTGGTCACCAGGGAGAGCATTATCTTTCCATACAGAAAGAATTTGATCCTGTCGAGCCGGATCTCTTGCCAGTTCTTTTCCACTTTTTTCTCTCGCATCAGACATATATTAAATGTCTTTCGGCAATTAAAAAACTTACCAAATATCGGAAACTGCCATCGCCGCCTTCTTATTCTATCGTAAATGGTTCTATTGTGTCATAAATTGAAACTCCGGAAAACGCAGTTCCCAATTTAAGTTCGTCGTCCCCAGTATCAAAGGATATGGGAACGCAGTTTGATACTATTGCTTCTGAAGTTGAATCAATGAAGAGTGCTAGACACAACGTCTCAGGTTGGTTTCCTTCGGATAATGTTCACCTACATATCCTTCGTCCGTGCGATATTGAAGATTTTAAAGGATTTCTTTCATGGCCTACTTTCCGGGATTTATTTACCACGGTTTACATAAAGTATGCCCGCTTAAGTGATATTGAGAAACTTTGCCATTTAGTATAAAAAACATCCGGGGAAGCTAGGGAAATAGTAAACAAATTTCCACTTAACCACCGTAGTTTCATATTAGCTTGGGAACTTTTAGAAATACATATGATAATAAACGGGTCATTGTGAAGAGTCATCTCAAGATTTTATATGACCTTCCCATGGTAGATTGAGAGACTAGTTTCAAACTGAAAACTCTTCAAAGGAGTATAAACGATTGCTTGTGTGCTATAGCTGTTGACGATATTCCAACGGATCAATGGGAGCATATTTTAGTCTTTTTGTGTATTCAACGTTTGCCTGGCTTAACGGTCACATTGTGGGAGCAAAGTATACGCGATAAATCGGCATTATACAGGTAGACAGCTTTAGATAAATTTTTGACAGAGGGAATTTAGAATCTCGATTGTTTACGGGATATTAAGGGATCGGATTCGCACACCAGACCCAATACGAAAAGGTTTCGGTCGCATTTCACTAATGCATCGGTAAATGTTCACTCAAAATTGCCTTTGGAATCATTCTGCTCTATATGTCCTACAGAAAATCATTCATGAATTTAACAACAAACAGACGTAGAATGCATCTGTATAGAAACAAATAAAAACTATCATACCATATTTGTAGAACCGATTGTAATTTCAACTTGAAACATACCAAAAACTATATTAAGATAAGATTCATTAAGCAGAACAATAATTATTGAAGAAAATAATTTGTTAAGATCCAACAATTATACTATACAGTTGAATGAATTAAAATTTTTTTAACACACATTTAGATCACATGCAAATGATTTATATCAGTAATAATATTGCAAAATTGGAACCTCTAGAATGTTTATAAGAAAAAATTATAAAACGACATTCTGAAAAGGATATTATATTTCAAAATATAACAATAAAAACACTTGTAATTACCATATTAATTATTGTAACATTTGTTACGCATAAATTTAAAAATATGCCTAAAAACTTTATTGTTAAATCCAAGAAACAGATTAATGACAATAAACACGAAAATAATGTTAATATAGCTACCAATAATGTTTAACTTCAATTTAATTTAATTCTTTAAAAATGCAACCCTTTGCTCTTTTTCTTCAATTTGTCAAATACCATTTTATTCAACTTTGAACTTTCGTTCAAAGTTAGTGATGACAAATTGTAACGAGCAAAGATGATCAATCGCGCCTCTCTTGTGACATCTAGGCTTGCTCGCTACTTTTTACCTTACTTGTTTTTCGGATCTTCGTCCAATCAACATCGTTTCACAACACCCATTGTAAAAAGGTAAATAATATTAGTTTTTCGACTAATATTTCCAATAAAACCGCCAATTTTTATTATTTAAAAATTCTAATATTTTGTGTTTTATTTTCCTTTTTCATTTTCGTTGCTCCGCAACATTTTTGGTCCTAGGAGCCGGATACGTGCTTCCAGCAACAAAAAACTAATCTCTGTGTTTTTATTTGTAAAAAGGTTTGACTTCGTCAACAACCAGTGCCTACATCCATCCATCAAACACTCGCAGCCTATCTATCTCTTCATACATTTTTATTTAATAAATCACCACATCACTAAAAAGGTACGTACCGTCATTTTAGTGAGCATAAGCCGCGAGGTTTTCGTTTGAAATAAAAATAAAAGAAATTACAAAAACAACGAATAAAGTGATTAACTACGGTCGGTTTTTCAAGTGTCCGTCGGTAGAACGAAATTGTCATATATTTCCAACAGTGCCAGTTTGTTAATTCGTGTAATAATTATCTTCAAGAATATTACACTCTTAATATACGCGCTCTTAGTGAAGAAAACTAAATAAAAAGTGCAATACATAAGCAGTGATCTTTATTGTGGTTGTGTTTGGTTATTTTGTGATCTTTGCATAAAGAAGAACAAAATAAACAATAACAACATTACTGTTGGATATCACAACAACAATACAATCACATCACTATTGTGTACTCTGTGGTTGGTTGATTTGTAATAGGTAATCAGTAACCAACTACAGGGTGTAATAGGTCTGTTCGGGCAAAAATTGGAAAATTTGTTTATTGGATCTGTTCTGACCAAATATTAAATTATTTTTTTTCTGTTGGAAATAGTTCAGGTCCGTATAGAGTGCACCCTACATTCGGTCGTTTCGATATTTAATAATAATTTTCGTTATTATTATATAGTATAAAAATATAAATTAAATATTTTTAATTTTTTAAATATTTATTTGAATTTTTTGTCCTTTTTGGAAAAAATAATTATTGTTTTGAACTGTAGCGTGCATCTTACAGTCCGTGCACCCTAAAGTCAGTAATAAATATTAAACAAAATTACTTTTTTATTGATTTTTTTGCAATTTTTTGGCGATTTGTTTTGGATTTAAATTATTTCTTTTCGGAAATAATTTTGTTGTGTATATTTCAATACACAAATCAAATTCTCTGTATTTTTCGATACACTGAGGAAAAAATCGTGTAGTTTTCTACACCTAACGAAACAAAGTTTGTCAAATTTGCAAATACTTCAAGTTTTTGGTATTTTTTTTAATACTCATAAAAACAAGAGTGTATTATTCGATACACAGTGAAAATCTTTTCGATTTTCATTACCGAGAAAATTTATTTACATTTTCTCATCACTTTTTTTTAAATTTAAAAAAAAAAGAGTTCCTTTATCTAGTTGGGTGTTGTATTTGTTAGCATTCACTTACAGATAAAAGCATTTTCGTGCTGTTTCAATATAAATTTGAACAATTTCACTCAATTTTCGTTGAGTTTGAACAATTTTAAGTTTGTTTACACTGATATTTTCAGATTTGCGATTTTTAAATTCAGTTCTTTTCTCTTTGGCCAAATTCATAGAGCTTTCTAATTCACAATGCCACTATCTCCACTTGATTTCTTTATCAGAGCAACTGATGCTCTGGTAAAATTTGAAGCCAACTTTACTTCTCTTCGAGAGGAAGAGTTGGACATATATTCCCTTGATGTTCAGGCCGCTGAGGCAAGGGAATTGTGGAATAAAGTGAAGGAAATGTTTGACCAATGTCTTACATATCTCCAAACTTCTGAAGATGCTGAAAGCGAAGACATCACATCTGCAGAAAGTAAATATGACGTTGCGTATAGGGCATATGTAAACGTCATTGCTTCAATAAATTGTAAATTGGACCAATTACGTACCATACAAAAAATTCTAACCCTTCCTTAATTCAAAGTTTGAATAGTACCCAGCAGCCTCATCGCTCGAATTCACATGTTTCACATGTAACTAGCACTCCAAGAGTTGTTTCTCCTCCTCATTCGGAAATTTTGCCTCCGTCTGGCGTTTCGCGCCATACGGAACCGTCAGTTGAAGTTTTCGCTTCAAATAACAATGTAATGCATAGTCTGAATCTACCGCCATGCGATGTAGATGTTTTCAATGGCGATTTCCTTTCCTGGCCTACCTTTAGGGATTTGTATTCTGCAGTATACATCAACAACAGTCGACTTAGTAACATTGAAAAATTATGTTATTTACTTAAGAAAACCAGTGGGGAAGCCAAAGACATCATTTCAAAGTTCCGCTGACACACAAAAGTTTCGCTTTAGCGTGGCAGGCCTTAAAGAAGACATATGACAATGTCCGAATCTTGGTTAACAACCAATTGAAATTGCTCTTTGATCTTCCAGTTCTCGATAATGAGTCCAGTGCTGGTTAGAAAAATCTACAACGAGCAATCAATGGATGCATTTCGGCTACGGCGATCTATGACGTTTCTACGAACGACTGGGATCCCATATTAGTCTTCATATGCATTCAAAGATTGCGTAAGCACACGGTCTCGCTTTGGGAGCAGACGGTCAAAGACAAGTCGGCTTTGTCTGATTGGAAAGATTTGGATCGTTTTCTTACGGAAAGGATCCAGACCCTTACTTGTCTCCGAGACATTCGTGACATTGACTCGTCAAAAAAGGTTGAGAAAAAAGTGCGGACTCACCTAACAAAGTCCGTACCTTCTGTGTCTTCTAGCGCTTCTTCCTTTAACTCTTGCGTTCTCTGTCCTAAATTGGTTCATCCATTGCGTTTATATATATATATATATATATATATATATATATATATATATATATATATATATATATATATATATATATATATATATATATATATATATATATATATATATATATATATATATATATATTACTAATAAGTTAAAATTAGTAAATAACACGTCTAATACTGCTTTATACACCAATGCAATGTCACACAGTAAAGGACGTAATCACACAATAACTCCCAAATAGATTGTTTATGCAGCTTGCAAGGTATAATATTACCACAGTACCTTAAAAATGCGTACAAAGATATTACTAACCCCAACCTTAAAACAAAGATAATGAGATAATTTAAAACCCTGATTGACATTCAGTCATACGCAGAATTTAGGAAGATAATCCTAAAGAATATCATTACATCCAGGTATTGAAAAATCAATACTAAATTTTAAAGAAAAATGTTATTACCCAGACTACCTAAAATGGATACAAAACAAAGTCCGCAAAATAAGCAAGACTGAGCATTGAGACACTAGACTCAATTATGAAATCACTCCTGAAATATACACATTACAACTGTACATACAGGACTTTGTATATGCCGCCTACACCAAAACGTTGATCGACACACCTCATTTTCAGTACAATTCCAATACAAAATATTGGGACAAATTTCAAAACACTGCGTCAAATAGTGTGGGCTGACAGACGCACATCGTAAAATCGACTTTGTACTTTATGCAGATAATGAATATGTTTTAGGGTGTCCCAAAAGAAAAAAAGATATATAATTTCGATTCAAAAGCCCTCAATTTTTCTACTTTATTCAACACTCTTAAACATGAAATTCTATGATGATAAAGTCCGACTTTTTCCGTGCTACCCTCATATCTGCTTCATACAACTTATCCAGGACCCATGCTATATGTTTGACTTGAAGTCATGTTGACGTAAGCATAACATGATTTCCCTATTTATTCTCTAAGCACATCGGCAATGGCTCTTTGACAAATACTGGGTTCGATTTTCAATCCAAAGGAAAGTCTGCAAAATTCATATTTCGCATTTCCCACTGAGAAAGCTGTCTTTTTCGGGGAGTAATATTTGATGGAAACCTGACTTTAGATATAAAGTGGTAAAAGAATTTGCTTTACCAAATTTGCAAAATGAAAGATACATTGGGAATGAATTATTTGTCGTCTATTGTATTTTTCATTGAATAATGGTAATATTGTTGTTCGCCTTTATGCAACAATAAATTTCAGCTTAAAATCTACTCAGTGGAATGTGAACCATACGACGGTATTGGAACTTCGAGCCCAACAAATAAAGGATCGGCCTATTTGCCAAAATATATTTTCCAAGGAAAACACTGTTTTTAATTTAAAATAATTACAAAGTAGCAAGAAGTGTTGTTGTGTTTTTATCTGTGTTCGAATGTGGCGGCTTTTGTGTTGTTTGTCGTAGACATACGTACATTCAACAAATCAGTACTGCCATTTCCAAAGAAATCGTTTGTGTGAAGTGAGAAGAAAAAGTATATTTGTTGTATTAATTAAATGTATTTAAAAATATTTTTTCAATAAGTTAAAAATTAAACTTTTACTGAGAAAGACAAAATATATATACGGCAAATACAGAAACATATACTGAAATAATTTCATTTATTTATTAACAATAAATAAAGTGATAATTATAATTTGTTAGTATAATAATGTAATAAATAATAATAAATAAATTTTCATATAAATACACATATAAATAAATGGAAAAACAAAATGGTTTCAACAATTTGTGCTAAGTTTGAATACGAAACTGACAGCCTTATGAATGTGTGCATTCAACTAGAAAATACTCCCTATGAACAATTTTCGGATTCTTTAACAGAAACCAAATTAGAATCCATTGATGAAGATTGTTACAATGCTCACAGTGCATTTGAATGTGTGTATTTAGCGGAAATAGAGGATGAAGAAAAAGAAAATGTTTATAAATTGGAAGCCAGGAAAATGAGCCTCTCTGGGACAAATACCAAACTACAAAAGCTAAATTATTAGAGATTTTGAAGAAAAGAAAAAAAGTCAAAATAATACCGCTAGAAGCGATGTTACAAATCCGTCACTATTTTATAGCTCTGCTGTGTATCCTCCGGGTACAACTTTTGACAAATCGGAAATGTGTATTAACGTTCCACCTTGTGACACTCAAGACTTCTAAGGAAGTTATGAACAATGGCTAGCTTTTAGATACATGTTTACGGCCATATATGGAACCCATCCCAGACTCACACCTGACCAGAATTTTTCGTTGGCATGGGAAGCATTATCAGTGCGATACGGAAATGTGAGGGCACTGGTAGATAATCATTAAAGATTTTATTCAATGAATCTAGCAGTGATATTATAAAATTCAATCAACAGTCAACAGCAGCGATTATCTAGCTATACTAAGAGCACATAAGGTGCAAGTCGATCAATGGGATCCTATTTTGATATATTTGTGTTCGATCAAGCTGCTGGTTGTTGCTTTGAATCTTGTTGGAGATGGTAACCCTGCAATTACCAAAGCTAAAAAAGTGTAGCCAAATTTGAAATACCACTGTCATAAATGGCCGAAATATCCCAAGCGAAGAGGGAGACGAAACTAAATTTAAGCCAACATCTTCATTTTGTTTATTTTTGTTGTTTTGCTTAATGTCACTTTTTATATAAATATGCATTCTGGCCATTGTTTATTCCCTTTTTTGTTAGAACCCAAAAATAAGTAAGTCGTGTTATTATACCCTCCACCATGGGTAGGAGGGTATATTAACTTTGTCATTCCGTTTGTAACACCTCTAAATATTCGTCGTAGACCCCATAAAGTATATATATTCATAATCAGCATAAAATTCTAGGACGATTAGCGATGTCCGTCTGTCTGTCTGTCCGTCTGTCTGTCTGTCTGTCCGTCTGTCTGTTGAAATCACGATAGAGCCCACATTATTTGACGTAGACCTTTGAAATTTGGCACAAATGTGTGTATTGTCCCTAGGATGGTTGGTATTGAAAATGAGATATATCGGTCCACGTTCTGGTATAGTCCCCATATAACGGTACCTCCCGATATTCGGTATTTTGATGATTTATGCCACATTTTTTCACGGATTTATCTGAAAATTGGTATTTGTAGGTCATGACGGGTCCCTGAGCGTGTGGCAAAACATTGCATGTATAGGTCCACGTTTTGGTATAGTCGGTACCTCCCGATATTCGGTATTTTGATGATTTATGCCACATTTTTTCACGGATTTTTTCTGAAAATTGGTATTTGTAGGTCACAACGGGTCCCTGAGCGTGTGGCAAAACATTGCATGTATAGGTCCACGTTCTGGTATAGTCCCCATATAACGGTACCTCCCGATATTCGGTATTTTGATGATTTATGCCACATTTTTTCACTGATTTGTATAAAAGTTGGTATTTGTGGGTCATAATGGGTCCTAGTTCGTGTGGCGAAACATTGTAATTATAGGTGCACGTGTTGGTGTAGCCCCTATATAACGGTACTTCCCGATATTCGGCATTTTAATGTTTTTTGCCACATTTCTTCTAATGTTCTTTTACCCTAGGGTGGAGGGTATTAAAAGTTTGGCCCGGCCGAACTTAATGTTTTTTTACTTGTTTTTTATTGTTTTTAAATTAAATATTTTTATTTTTTTGTAAACTTGATTTTTGTTAAATTTTTAAAATTCTTACAGAGAATAAACAACGACAACTAAACTCACTATTTGTAAACAGACAAACCAAATAAACGCAGCTTTTTATTTTGCCGAAATCCTGCCAGTCTTGTCATTTGGGAGCCAGCCGAGTTTAGGTTTATTCCTGGAAAATAACGAAAAAGGACAAATCTTTTGCAACAATCACTAGAATCACATTCAGAGCTACCCAGTCCTAGGGAGAATAGACCGACACAATCAAATAGATGTGTCATGTGTAACAGAAATCATATTTCAAAGAATTGTTCAAGATTTAATAGTATGAGTGTAAATCAGAGAATTGAGTTTGCTAGAGAAAAAAGGTTGTGTAGCAATTGTCTTATATATGAACACATTTCTCAGGAATGCGTTATTGTACATAGGTGTATGTTTTGCAAAAAGAAGCACCACACAAAACTGAATTTATCAAATAACGTTCAAGAGAGATCTACCCAGCCAATATTGGTAGCAAGAGAAAGTCAAACCACTTACCGTACGGCAAATGGAGCCAAGCAAATGCTCCAGTTACCACAGAGAATATTGTAGAAGAAATGCCATGTTCGTCCAGTTCAGCAGCTCAACCTTCTAATGTGAAAACACATGTGTCAGTGAGTCATGATGATATTATACTGCCAACAGCTCAAGTAAAAGTGCAATATTCTGGGGAAATGTTTACAGTTATTGCTTCCATTGACGTTGCTTCGAAACGAACATTCTTTATTAAAACAAGTAAAAAAAAACATTAAGTTCGGCCGGGCCAAACTTTTAATACCCTCCACCTTAGGGTAAAAGAAACATTAGAAGAAATGTGGCAAAAACCATTAAAATGCCGAATATCGGGAGGTACCGTTATATGGGGGCTACAACAAAACGTGGACCTACAATTACAAAGTTTCGCCACTCGAACTAGGACCCACAAATACCAATTTCTAGGCAAATCAGTGAAAAAATGTGGCAAAAACCATCAAAATACCGAATATCGGGAGGTACCGTTATATGGGGGCTATACCAAAACGTGGACCTACAATTACAATGTTTCGCCACACGAACTAAGACACATTATGACCCACAAATACCAATTTTTAGACAAATCAGTGAAAAAATGTGGCAAAAACCATCAAAATACCGAATATCGGGAGGTACCGTTATATGGGGGCTATACCAAAACGTGGACCTATAATTACAATGTTTCGCCACACGAACTAGGACTCATTATGACCCACAAATACCAATTTTTAGACAAATCAGTGAAAAAATGTGGCAAAAACCATTAAAATGCCGAATATCGGGAGGTACCGTTATATGGGGGCTACACCAAAACGTGGACCTATAATTACAATGTTTCGCCACACGAGCTAGTACCCATTATGACCCACAAATACCAATTTTTAGACAAATCAGTGAAAAGAGGAGGTACCGTTATATGGGGGCTATATCAAATCATGAACCCATGCATGCAATGTTTCGCCACCGAAGCTGGAACCCATTATGACCCACAAATACCAATTTTCAGACAAATCCGTGAAAAAATGTTGCAAAAATCATCAAATTACCGAAAATCGTTTGTGTGAAGTGAGAAGAAAAAGTATATTTGTTGTATTAATTGTTTATTAACATTATCATTCTGTTTTGTGATTCATTTTTCGCATTCGACATTTGTGTCATTTGTTATAAACAAGCAATCTACTTCACATATGTACATTGTTGTGCCAGATCGATCCGTCGGTTGTGTTTACCATATCGATCAGCTGTTGGGTCAGAAAAGTTGTGCACTTACTCGCTAGGGTAACGCAAGTTTCTGACGTAACGTATAAAGCTTGCATAAATAATTGAATCAATAAAAAAAAAATAAGAATACACATAGATAATATTGAATAAAAAATAATTAGAAAATAACAGTTAAGTAAAAAAAATTATGAAAATGTATTTAAAATATTTTTTCAATAAGTTAAAAATTAAACATTTACTGAGAAAGACAAAATATATATACGGCAAATACAGAAACATTTACTGAAATAATTTCATTTATTTATTAACAATAAATAAAGTGATAATTATAATTTGTTAGTATAATAATATAATAAATAATAATAAATAAATTTTCATATAAATACACATATAAATAAATGGAAAAACAAAATGGTTTCAACAATTTGTGCTAAGTTTGAATACGAAACTGACAGCCTTATGAATGTGTGCATTCAACTAGAAAATACTCCCTATGAACAATTTTCGGATTCTTTAACAGAAACCAAATTAGAATCCATTGATGAAGATTGTTACAATGCTCACAGTGCATTTGAATGTGTGTATTTAGCGGAAATAGAGGATGAAGAAAAAGAAAATGTTTATAAATTGGAAGCCAGGAAAATGAGCCTCTCTGGGACAAATACCAAACTACAAAAGCTAAATTATTAGAGATTTTGAAGAAAAGAAAAGAAGTCAAAATAATACCGCTAGAAGCGATGTTACAAATCCGTCACTGTTTTACAGCTCTGCTGTGTATCCTCCGGGTACAACTTTTGACAAATCGGAAATTTGTATTAACGTGCCACCTTGTGACACTCAAGACTTCTAAGGAAGTTATGAACAATGGCTAGCTTTTAGATACATGTTTACGGCCATATATGGAACCCATCCCAGACTCACACCTGACCAGAAATTTTCGTTGGCATGGGAAGCATTATCAGTGCGATACGGAAATGTGAGGGCACTGGTAGATAATCATTAAAGATTTTATTCAATGAATCTAGCAGTGATATTATAAAATTCAATCAACAGTCAACAACAGCGATTATCTAGCTATACTAAGAGCACATAAGGTGCAAGTAGATCAATGGGATCCTATTTTGATATATTTGTGTTCGACCAAGCTGCTGGTTGAAGCTTTGAATCTTTTGCAACAATCACTAGAATCACATTCAGAGCTACCCAGTCCTAGAGAGAATAGACCGACACAATCGAATAGATGTGTCATGTGTAACAGAAATCATATTTCAAAGAATTGTTCAATATTTAATAGTATGAGTGCAAATCAGAGAATTGAATTTGCTAGAGAAAAAAGGTTGTGTAGCAATTGTCTTATATATGAACACATTTCTCAGGAATGCGTTATTGTGCACAGGTGTATGTTTTGCAAAAAGAAGCACCACACAAAACTGCATTTATCAAATAACGTTCAAGAGTGATCTACCCAGCCAAGATTGGTAGCAAGAGAAAGTCAAAACACTTACCGTTCGGCAAATGGACGCCAAACAAATGCTCTAGTTACCACAAAGACTATTGTAGAAGAAATGCCATGTTCGTCCAGTTCAGCAGCTCAACCTTCTAATGTGGAAACACATGTGTCAGTGAGTCATGATGATATTATACTGCCAACAGCTCAAGTAAAAGTGCAATATTCTGGGGAAATGTTTACAGTTATTGCTCCCATTGACGTTGCTTCGAAACGAACATTCTTTATTAAAACAAGTAAAAAAACATTAAGTTCGGCCGGGCCAAACTTTTAATACCCTCCACCTTAGGGTAAAAGAAACATTAGAAAAAATGTGGCAAAAACCATTAAAATACCGAATATCGGGAGGTACCGTTATATGGGAGCTACAACAAAACGTGGACCTACAATTACAAAGTTTCGCCACTCGAACTAGGACCCACAAATACCAATTTCTAGGCAAATCAGTGAAAAAATGTGGCAAAAACCATCAAAATACCGAATATCGGGAGGTACCGTTATATGGGGGCTATACCAAAACGTGGACCTATAATTACAATGTTTCGCCACACGAACTAAGACCCATTATGACCCACAAATACCAATTTTTAGACAAATCAGTGAAAAAATGTGGCAAAAACCATCAAAATGCCGAATATCGGGAGGTACCGTTATATGGGGGCTACACCAAAACGTGGACCTTTACTTACAATGTATCGCCACACGAACTAGTACCCATTATGACCCACAAATACCAATTTTTAGACAAATCAGTGAAAAAATTTGGCAAAAACCATCAAAATACCGAATATCGGGAGGTACCGTTATATGGGGGCTATATCAAATCATGAACCAATTCATGCAATGTTTCGCCACCGAAGCTGGAACCCATTATGACCCACAAATACCAATTTTCAGACAAATCCGTGAAAAAATGTGGCAAAAATCATTTCGGGAGGTATCGTTATATGGGGGTTATACCAAAACGTGGACCTATAATTACAATGTTTCGCCACACGAACTAGGACCCATTATGACCAACAAATACCATTACTACCAACAGTACCTGCTTGAGTGTTACCCTGAGACAAATCTCCCCCACCCATGCGTATCAGGAAGGACATACACGATCTAGAAAGGGAGATCCATCGCTACAAGAGAGAACCTCTAGATCAGCGTAGCGTATCAGTCAGGTCTGAGTGGTATTCATACCGACGCCGGATGTTATTAGCAGTTATAAAATGAATGCCGTCCTCAATTCGTATTGAGCACGGATTGATGAAGATGTGCGTGACACCTGCCCGGCGTGTGATGCAGACCCGCACAATAATTGCGCAGCCAAACCTACCAAACTCACTACAGAAGATCTCTGGCTACAGCCCATCAAAGTAGGCGAATTTTTAAATCTGGAGCTGGAACCAGATTAGCAGAACGCAAACATTTGCATATACTACTGCTACAACAACAACCAAATCATTTTTTTCGGTCTGCGACCATTGGTTGGACTATCGATGTTGTTGTTATTTTTTCAATGCAGTGGAGTACTGAACTGAAGGAGCAACAATAACAGCCAAACAACCAGATCAATTGGTACGCAACGTAGGCATGCTGTAAGTGACCTATCAATAAGAAAAGTAAATTAACTACTACATAAACAATAGCATTTTTTTAATTTTAACCGATATTTATAGATACGAATGTATGTTCAACCGAATGAATATTTTAAAAATATTAAATATTTAGCAATTACTGTTGAGGATTATTATGCACTGCGGTTTTATTATATAAAACAAAAATAATATATTGCCGCTAATGCCGAGAATAGGGTGTAATGGACACTTATTACTACTATTTTCCGAACATGCACTCGGTACTTTTTTGGTTTTCGCTTTTCTTTCGCTCACTTTTTAGAAAATAACTTCACGTGTCTGTTTTTTTATGTGATGATAAAGATGATGTTTATATTTATGGTGTGGGCTACATAATGTCGCAATGCATCGAGGTGGCTGGAAGCACCGCTGCTTCCAGGAAATTTCTAACAGCAATTCGGGCTGAGGAAGTACCCAGAGAGAGTTCTTGAGAAATGACTTAAAAAACTGCCTACGGTCCGAGCGAACGTAGGCCCAAAGAGAGTTGTAGGGAAAATCTTAAGACAAGAAGGGCTTTCTCCCTACGGTCCGTGCCAAGCGAATGTAGGCTCCAAGGGGAGTTGCAGGCAACCTTTAAGCCCAAGAACACATCTCTCTACAGTCCGTACTAAACGAACGTAAGCTCTAGATACTTTTGCAATTCTAACTTAAACATTGCCGTCAACCTTGAAACATTGGACAATGTTGCAATAATAATTTATAAAATTAGTTTGAAATACAATTCAAAGGTGCAATAATTTAGATAATCAATACAGTTCAATATCAAGAAACTTAATAGCAATGCACGCAATTTGGGATAGATATGAACTGTACTTCATTTAGCCTAAGTCACCTGGCAGCCATGTAATTCAAAGGATTCCGCGATTCTTTTAACGTGACTCAGAATAGTACCTCATATTCGTTTGTCATAAATTGCGTGGATGCCATTTAATTCACCTTGGCTATTTAATTTGTGTGGGGATAGACCTCAACAATTCGATCTAGCCTCCATGCAGGCGGAGTTGTTTCCTCACGACGAATAGTTACCAAATCGTTGAGTTACAGTTGGGCCTCTGCGAAATCTTTTAACAGGAGGAGACAATGGTGGAGCGCTTTATGGATTTTCCTTCTCGTTGAAATGCAGCTTTGAGTTGAAAAATTGCATATGTGTGGCTAACAATGGACCTGTTAGGATCCAACCAAATGCCGTATTTTGAGCTATAAGTGACCCTAGTACTTTTTGATGAGAACCCTCCAACAACATCTATCAACAAATATACCGGACGACTGTCAAAAAGGTGAGAATCCGCTAGTGGTAGCTTGGGCGTACGTTCGGTACTTGCTTGATCAACGTACCGAACGTAGGTTTAGTTGCTTTTGAATGCGATCAGTAACGACGCCTCAATTAGAGGCCGAACTAGATAGGAAACACCATGACGAAGGATATTGGCCATACCTGTGCCCAACAAGACATTTCTAATCCAATCCAAACTTGAGTATTGGTAATCGTGGGTTTAGAGCCAGTAGAAGTGGATTCGGCGTTAGGATCTGAAGGGGCGGACGTACGCAAAACATATGACACCCGATCGTCACTGCTAGACCAATGTATCAAAGAATGATGAGTGCCTTTGCAAATACTACAACGATAAGAACTTTTGCACTCTTTAACTGAGAGACCCCGAGACAGACAGTTTTAACAAAACCCCTGTGTTTTGACAACCGATAATTTCTTACCTATAGACAAATTTCGGAACTTAGGACATGACCGAAGAAAATGATCTTGTGTAGGGCACATAGAGCAGAATGATTCCGACGGCGATTTTGAATGAAAATTTACCGATGCATTAGCGCAGTGTGACTGAAACCTTTTCTATAAACAATCGAGAGTCTAAATTCTCTCTGTCAAAAACGCATCTAAATCTGTCCACCTGAATAATGTCGATTTATCGCGTATACTTTGCTTACACAATGTGACCGTTAATCTAGGCAAACGTTGAATACACAAAAAGACTAAAATAGGATTCCATTGATCCGTTGGAATATCGTCAACAGCCATAGCACACAAGTAATCGTTTGTACACCTTTGAAGAGTTTTCAGTTTGAAACTAGTCTCTCGATCTACCGTGGAAAGGTCATATAAAATCTTGATATGACTCTTCACAATGACCCGTTTATTGTCATATGTATTTCTAAAAGCTTCCCAAGCTAATATGAATAATATTTGTTTATTATTTCCCTAGCTTCCCCGGATGCCTTTTGCACTAAATGGCAAAGTTTATCAATATCACTTAAGCGGGCATACTTTATGTAAACTGCAGTAAACAAATCCTGAAAAGTAGGCCATGGAAAAAAATCCTTTAAAATATTCATATCGCACGGAGGAATGATAAGTAGGTGAACATTATCCGAAGGAAACCAACCTGAGACGTTGTTTCTAGCACCCTTCATTGATTCAACTTCAGAAGCAATTGTATCGACCTGCGTTCCCATATCCGAAGGAAACCAACCTGAGACGTTATTTCTAGCACCCTTCATTGATTCAACTTCAGAAGCAATTGTATCGACCTGCGTTCCCATATATATATATATATATATATATAATCTTCCTCGATCCCTTAAACACCACTCTCACTTTAGTACTAGAACTTTGTGGGCCAAAGATTGCATGATGTGGTAAATAATATGAATGTGCATATTCTGTTGATTCGATGGGTTTCATATGATTCAATGACAAACGCATTCCTGAGAAATGTGTTCATATATAAGATAATTGCTACACAACCTTTTTTCTCTAGCAAATTCAATTCTCTGATTTACATTCATACTATTAAATATTGAACAATTCTTTGAAATATGATTTCTGTTACACATGACACATCTATTTGATTGTGTTGGTCTATTCTCTCCAGGACTAGGTAGCTCTGAATGTGATTCTAGTGATTGTTGCAAAAGACTCAAAGCAACAACCAGCAGCTTGGTCGAACACAAATATATCAAAATAGGATGCCATTGATCTACTTGCACCTTATGTGCTTTTAGTATAGCTAGACAGTCGCTGTTGTTGACTGTTGATTGAATTTTATAATATCACTGCTAGATTCATTGAATAAAATCTTTAATGATTATCTACCAGTGCCCTCACATTTCCGTATCACACTGATAATGCTTCCCATGCCAACGAAAAATTCTGGTCAGATGTGAGTCTGGGATGGGTTCCATATATGGCCGTAAACATGTCTCTAAAAGCTGGCCATTGTTCATAACTTCCGTAGAAGTCTTGAGTGTCACAAGGTGGAACGTTAATACAAATTTCCGATTTGTCAAAAGTTGTACCCGGAGGATACACAGCAGAGCTGTAAAACAGTGACGGATTTGTAACATCGCTTCTAGCGGTATTATTTTGACTTTTTTTCTTTTCTTCAAAATCTCTAATAATTTAGCTTTTGTAGTTTGGTATTTGTCCCAGAGAGGCTCATTTTCCTGGCTTCCAATTTATAAACATTTTCTTTTTCTTCCTCCTCTATTTCCGCTAAATAAACACATTCAAATGCACTGTGAGCATTGTAACAATCTTCATCAATGGATTTTAATTTGGTTTCTGTTAAAGAATCCGAAAATTGTTCATCGGTAGTATTTTCTAGTTGAATGCACACATTCATAAGGCTGTCAGTTTCGTATTCCAACTTAGCACAAATTGTTGAAACCATTTTGTTTTTCCATTATTTATATGTGTATTTATATGAAAATTTATTTATTATATTATTATACTAACAAATTATAATTATGACTTTATTTATTGTTAATAAATAAATGAAATTATTTCAGTAAATGTTTTTGTATTTGCCGTATATATATTTTGTCTTTCTCAGTAAAAGTTTAAATTTTTAATTTATTGAAAAAATATTTTTAACTATATTTTTATAATTTTTTTTATTTAACTGTTATTATCTAATTATTTTTTATTCAATATTATCTATGTGTATTTTTATTTTTATTGATTCAATTATTTATGCAAAGCTTTATACGTTACGTCAGAAACTTGCGTTACCCTAGCGCAACTTTTCTGACCCAACTGCTGATCGATATGGTAAACACAACAGACGGATCGATCTGGCACAACAATGAACTTCACATATGTTCATGTAGATTGCTTGTTTATAACAAATGACAAAAATGTCGAATGCGAAAAATGAATCACATAATAGAATGAAATAAATGGCAAAAAAATGATAGTTTTAATAAACAATTAATACAACAAATATATTTTTTTTTCTTCTCATTTCACACAAACGATTTCTTTTGGAAATGGCAGTGCGGATTTGTTGAATGTATGTGTGTCTACGACAAACAACACAAAAGCCGCCACATTCGAACACAGATAAAAACACAACAACACTTCTTGCTACATTGTAATTATTTTTAAATTAAAAACTGTGTTTTCTTTGGAAAATATATTTTGGCAAATAGGCCGATTCTTTAATCCTTTATCCTTTAAAAAAAAGATATATAATTTCGATTCAAAAGCCCTCAATTTTTCTACTTTATTCAACACTCTTAAATATGAAATTCTATGATGATAAAGTCCGATTCTTTCCGTGCTACCCTCATATCTGCTTCATACAACTTATCCAGGACCCATGCTATATGTTTGACTTGAAGTCATGTTGACGTAAGCATAACATGATTTCCCTATTTATTCTCTAAGCACATCGGCAATGGCTCTTTGAAAAATACTGGGTTCGATTTTCAATCCAAAGGAAAGTCTGCAAAATTCATATTTCGCATTTCCCACTGAGAAAGCTGTCTTTTTCGGGGAGTAATATTTGATGGAAACCTGACTTTAGATATAAAGTGGTAAAAGAATTTGCTTTACCAAATTTGCAAAATGAAAGATACAATGGGAATGAGTTATTTGTCGTCTATTGTATTTTTCATTGAATAATAATAATATTGTTGTTCGCCTTTATGCAACAATAAACAACAGCTTAAAATCTACTCAGTGGAATGTGAACCATACGACGGTATTGGAACTTGTACATGGTCCTTCGAGTCCAACAAATAAAGGATCGGCCTATTTGCCAAAATATATTTTCCAAGGAAAACACTGTTTTTAATTTAAAAATAATTACAAAGTAGCAAGAAGTGTTGTTGTGTTTTTATCTGTGTTCGAATGTGGCGGCTTTTGTGTTGTTTGTCGTAGACACACATACATTCAACAAATCCGCACTGCCATTTCCAAAAGAAATCGTTTGTGTGAAGTGAGAAGAAAAAAAATATATTTGTTGTATTAATTGTTTATTAAAACTATCATTTTTTGTCATTTATTTCATTCTATTTTGTGATTCATTTTTCGCATTCGACATTTGTGTCATTTGTTATAAACAAGCAATCTACATGAACATATGTGAAGTTCATTGTTGTGCCAGATCGATCCGGTTGTGTTTACCATATCGATCAGCTGTTGGGTCAGAAAAGTTGTGCAATTACTCGCTAGGGTAACACAAGTTTCTGACGTAACGTATAAAGCTTTGCATAAATAATTGAATCAATAAAAAAATAAAATACACATAGATAATATTGAATAAAAATAATTAGATAATAACAGTTAAATAAAAAAAATTATAGAAATATATTTAAAAATATTTTTTCAATAAATTAAAAAATTAAACTTTTACTGAGAAAGACAAAATATATATACGGCAAATACAAAAACATTTACTGAAATAATTTCATTTATTTATTAACAACAAATAAAGTGATAATTATAATTTGTTAGCATAATATATAATAATAAATTAATTTTCATATAAATACACATAAATAAATGGAAAAACAAAATGTTTTCAACAATTTGTGCTAAGTTTGAATACGAAACTGAAAGCCTTATGAATGTATGCATTCAACTAGAAAATACTCCCGATGAACAATTTTCGGATTCTTTAACAGAAACCAAATTAGAATCCATTGATGAAGATTGTTACAATGCTCACAGTGCATTTGAATGTGTGTATTTAGCGGAAATAGAGGAGGAAGAAAAAAAAATATTTATTAATTGGAAGCTAGGAAAATGAGCCTCTCTGGGACAAATACCAAACTACAAAAGCTAAATTATTAGAGATTTTAAAGAAAAGAAAAAAAGTCAAAATAATACCGCTAGAAGCGATGTCACAAATCCGTCACTGTTTTACAGCTCTGCTGTGTATCCTCCGGGTACAACTTTTGACAAATCGGAAATTTGTATTAACGTGCCACCTTGTGACACTCAAGACTTCTACGGAAGTTATGAACAATGGCCAGCTTTTAGAGACATGTTTACGGCCATATATGGAAATGTGAGGGCACTGGTAGATAATCATTAAAGATTTATTAAATGAATCTAGCAGTGATATTATAAAATTCAATCAACAGTCAACAACAGCGACTATCTAGCACAAAAAGCACATAAGGTGCATGTAAATTAATGGGATCCTATTTTGATATATTTGTGTTCGACCAAGCTGCTGGTTGTTGCTTTGAATCTTTTGCAACAATCACTAGAATCACATTCAGAGCTACCCTGTCCTAGAGAGAATAGACCGACACAATCAAATAGATGTGTCATGTGTAACAGAAATCATATTTCAAAGAATTGTTCAAGATTTAATAGTATGTGTGTAAATCAGAGAATTGAATTTGCTAGAGAAAAAAGGTTGTGTAGCAATTGTCTTATATATGAACACATTTCTCAGGAATGCGTTATTGTGCATTGGTGTATGTTTTGCAATAAGAAGCACCACACACAACTGCATTTATCAAATAACGTTCAAGAGAGATCAACCCAGCCAAGATTGGTAGCAAGAGAAAGTCAAAACCGTTCGGCAAATGGACGCCAAGCAAATGCTCTAGTTACCACAGAGAATATTGTAGAAGAAATGCCATGTTCGTGGGGGCTATACCAAAATGTGGACCTATAATTACAATGTTTCGCCACACGAACTAGGACCCATTATGACCCACAAATACCAATTTTTAGACAAATCAGTGAAAAAATGTGGGAAAAACCAACAAAATACCGAATATCGGGAGGTACCGTTATATGGGGGCTATATCAAATCATGAACCCATGCATGCAATGTTTCGCCACCGAAGCTGGAACTCATTATGATTAACAAATACCAATTTTCAGACAAATCCGTGAAAAAATGTTGCAAAAATAATCAAATTACCGAATATCGGGAGGTACCGTTATATGATAGCTACACCAAAACGTGGACCTATAATTACAATGTTTCGCCACAGGAACTAGGACCCATTATGACCAACAAATACCAATTTTTAGACAAATCAGTGAAAAAAAGTGTGCAAAAACCATCAAGATACCCAATATCGGGAGGTAGTGTTATATGGGGGCTATACCAAATCATGGACCCGCACATGCAATGTTTCGCCACCGCAGCTGGAACCCATTATGACCAACAGTACCTGCTTGAGTGTTACCGTGAGACAAATCTCCCCCACCCATGCGTGTCAGGAAGGACATACACCATCTAGAAAGGGAGATCCATCGCTACAAGAGAGAACCTCTAGATCAGCGTAGCGTATCAGTCAGGTCTGAGTGGCATTCATACCGACGCAGTCGCGGATGTTATTAGCAGTTATAAAATGAATGCCGTCCTCAGGTCCACCCCATCCATTGCAGCTGAAGAACGTCAGCTACCTAGAGAAACTAGGGTAGTTTTGGCGCAATTACTTTCAGGATGGTGTAGTCGTCTCAATTCGTATTGAGCACGGATTGATGAAGACGTGCGTGACACCTGCCCGGCGTGTGATGCAGGCCCGCACAATAATTGCGCAGCCAAACCTTCCAAACTCACTCCAGAAGATCTCTGGCTACAGCCCATCAAAGTAGGCGAATTTCTAAACCTGGAGCTGTAACCAGATTAGCAGAACGCAAACATTTGCATATACTACTGCTACAACAACAACCAAATCATTTTTTCGGTCTGCGACCAGTGGTTGGACTATCGATTTTGTTGTTTTTTTCAATGCAGTGGAATACTGAACTGAAGGAGCAACAATAACAGCCAAACAACCAGATCAATTGGTACGCAACGTAGGCATGCTGTAAGTGACCTATCAATAAGAAAAGTCAATTAACTACTACATAAACAATAGCATTTTTTAATTTATCCGATATTTATAGAAACGAATGTATGTTCAACCGAATGAATATTTTAAAAATATTAAATATTTAGCAATTACTGTTGAGGATTATTATGCACTTCGGTTTTATTATATAAAACAAAAATAATATATTGCCGCTAATGCCGAGAATAGGGTGTAAATGGACACTGATTACTATTATTTTCAACAACGAACATGCACTCGGTACTTTTTTGGTTTTCGCTTTTTTTTCACTCACTTTTTAGAAAATAACTTCACGTGTCTGTTTTTTTATGTGATGATAAAGATGATGTTTATATTTATGGTGTGGGCTACGTAAGGATGCAGGGGATGATTTTCCATGTTTTTTTTTTTTATAAAATAAAGGGAAAAGGATTGGTAGATCCGGCTCGATTGGATCAAATATTATACCGAGATGATGAATCCGGCTCAACAGGATCATGTTTCTCTCTTTAAATGTTCTCCCAGGTATACAAAACGGGACCGTATAGAAATAAAAATATAAACAAAACCAAAGTAGGATTATTTTTAACAATAAGATAAATTACCGTTTATTGAGATGTTGTGAGAGTTTGTTAAGCCGATTCGACAGATTACCTTCTTTATGAGAATAGCTCTGTAGGTAGCAAGAGGATGTCGCAATGCATCGACGTGGCTGGAAGCACCGCTGCTTCCAGGAAATTTCTACCAGCAATTGGGGCTGAGGAAGTAGCCAGAGAGAGAGAGAGAGAGTTCTTGAGAAATGACTTAAAAAAACTGCCTACGGTCCAAGCGAAAGTAGGCCCAAAGAGAGTTGTAGGGAAAATCTTAAGACTAGAAGGGCTTTCTCCCTACGGTCCGTGCCAAGCGAATGTAGGCTCCAATGGGGAGTTGCAGGCAACCTCTAAGCCCAAGAACACATCTCTCTACAGTACGTACTAAACGAACGTAAGCTCTCTGGATACTTTTGCAATTCTAACTTAAACATTGCCGTCAACCTTGAAACATTGGACAATGTTGCAATAATAATTTATAAAATTAGTTTGAAATACAATTCAAAGGTGCAATAATTTAGATAATCAATAAAGTTCAATATCAAGAAACTTAATAGCAATGCACGCAATTTAGGATAGATATGAACTGTACACCATTTAGCCTAAGTCACCTGGCAGCAATGTAATTCAAAGGATTCCGTGTTTCTTTTAACGTGACTCAGAATAGTATCTCATATTCGTTTCTCCTAAATTGCGTGGATGCCATTTAATTCACATTGGCTATTTAATTTGTGTCGGGATAGACCTCAACAATTCGATCGGGATAGACCTCAACAATTCGATCTAGCCTGCAAGCAGGCGGAGGTGTTTCCTCACGACGAATAGTTACCGTATCGTCGAGTTACAGTTGGGCCTCTGCGAAATCTTTTAACAGGAGGAGACAATGGTGGAGCGCCTTAAGGATTTTCCTTCTCGTTGAAATGCAGCTTTGAGTTGAAAAATTGCATATATGTGGCTAACAATGGACCTGTTAGGATCCAACCAAATACCGTATTTTGAGCTATAAGTGACCCTAGTACTTTTTGATGAGATCCCTCCAACAACATCTATCAACAAATATACCGGACGACTGTCAAAAAAGGTGAGAATCCGCTAGTGGTAGCTTGGGCGTACGTTCGGTACTTGCTTGATCAACGTACCGAACGTAGGTTTAGTTGCTTTTGAATGCGATCAGTAACGACGCCTCAATTAGAGGCCGAACTAGATAGGAAACACCATGACGAAGGATATTGGCCATACCTGTGCCCAACAAGACATTTCTAATCCAATCCAAACTTGAGTATTGGTAAACGTGGGTTTAGAGCCAGTAGAAGTGGATGCGGCGTTAGGATCTGAAGGCAAAACATATGACACCCGATCGTCACTGCTAGACCAATATATCAAAGAATGATGAGTGCCTTTGCAAATACTACAACGATAAGAACTTTTGCACTCTTTAACTGAGAGACCCCGAGACAGACAGTTTTAACAAAACCCCTGTGTTTTGACAACCGATAATTTCTTACCTATAGACAAATTTCGGAACTTAGGACATGACCGAAGAAAATGATCTTGTGTAGGGCACATAGAGCAGAATGATTCCGACGGCGATTTTGAATGAAAATTGTGCAGTGTGACTGAAACCTTTTCTATAAACAATCGAGAGTCTAAATTCTCTCTGTCAAAAATGCATCTAAATCTGTCCACCTGAATAATGTCGATTTATCGCGTATACTTTGCTTACACAACGTGACTAAAATAGGATCCCATTGATCCGTTGGAATATCGTCAACAGCCATAGCACACAAGCAATCGTTTATACCCCTTTGAAGAGTTTTCAGTTTGAAACTAGTCTCTCGATCTACCATGGGAAGGTCATATAAAATCTTGATATGACTCTTCACAATGACCCGTTTATTGTCATATGTATTTCTAAAAGCTTCCCAAGCTAATATGAATAATATTTGTTCATTATTTCCCTATCTTCCCGGATGCCTTTTGTACTAAATGGCAAAGTTTATCAATATCACTTAAACGGGCATACTTTATGTAAACCGCAGTAAACAAATCCTGAAGAGTAGGCCATGAAAAAAGTCCTTTAAAATCTTCATATCGCACGGAGGAATGATAAGTAGGTGAACATTATCCGAAGGAAACCAACCTGAGACGTTATTTCTAGCACCCTTCATTGATTGAACTTCAGAAGGAATTGTATCGACCTGCGTTCCCATATCCTAACAAAGTCAGAATGCACGGAGGTGGCTGGAAGCACCGATGCTAACAGCAATTATATATATATATATATATATATATATATATATATATATATATATATATATATATATATATATATATATATATATATATATATATATATATATATATATATATATATATATGTCTGTTATTTTGAATAATAATGAAAAATATAATGAAGTATTAAATGAATATTTGGCATTGGGTCATATGAAACCAACCGAATAAAGAGAAATATGCACATTCATATTATTTACCACATCATGCAATCTTTCGCCTAGAAAGTTCTATATATATATATATATATATATATATATATATATTCTCTAGGGTTGTTTATTTCAGGAATGATTTCATAATTGAGTCTAGTGTCTCGGGTGACTAGCCCGATAACTATCGGTCGGGAGAATTGTCGTTATCTTTTTTAACGAAAATTCAGCCGAATTCAAAACACAAATTAACAGTTTTTCCGCCTACAAATTTTTAATTATTTGCAATGGAATTGGGTATCTATGGTCAAATACGACATGAACTCATATATGTCGGTAAATTTTTTCAATGTCACCGTTGAAGACATACTTATACAAGCGCCAATTCAAAATTACAGACACTAAATCATTTTGTAATATTTGCCATGTATGTACATCATCATTTAAAGAATAAGAGCTTTTTGTTTTCCTCGATCCATTAAAATCCACTCTCACTTTGGTACTAGAACTTTCTAGGCGAAAGATTGCATGATGTGGTAAATAATATGAATGTGCATACTTCTCTTTATTCGGTTGGTTTCATATGACCCAATGGCAAATATTCATTTAATACTTCATTATATTTTTCATTATTATTCAAAATAACAGACACTAAATCATTTTGTAATATCGACCCTTTATGTAAAACATCATTTAAAGAATAAGAGCTTTTATCTTCCTCGATCCATTAAACACCACTCTCACTTTAGTACTAGAACTTTCTGGGCCAAAGATTGCATGATGTGGTAAATAATATGAATGTGCATATTTCTCCTTATTCGGTGGGTTTCATATGACCCAATGGCAAATATTCATTTAATACTTCATTATATTATTCATTATTATTCAAAATTACAGACACTACATAATTTCGTAATATCGACCCTTTATGTAAAACATCATTTAAAGAATAAGAGCTTTTTATCTTCCTCGATCCATTAAACACCACTCTCACTTTAGTACTAGAACTTTCTGGGCCAAAGATTGCATGATGTGGTAAATAATATGAATGTGCATATTTCTGTTAATTCGATGGGTTTCATATGATTCAATGACAAATATTCATTTAATCCTTCATTCTATGACTTCTCGAGGTCTACATTCTTGCTTAACTTTACTTCCATATGTTTATATTGTTTCTTTGCTTTGAAACTGATGAATCTAGGTAATTATTTTTTTGGAAATTCTTCTTTGAAAGGTTATTTTACAACGAATCTTCCATCGGTATGTCGTTTTGGCGAAAACTTTCTCACAATATTCGTCAGATTTCGAGGAAATAGGCGCATCACTTACTTTTTCTTGTTCCCAAAACTGTCTCAATAACAACTAATACCATCTTCACAATTATTTTTTATTTCTAAACAAACAACCGTTTTAACTCCCTCTAGGATTATATATGGAATAACATCGCTTTCTATAAGCATATCAATTTGAGCAGAAATCATAAAGCCTGGATTTGCTAACTTCAAATCTTTAATACTTCCCAAATCTGAAATTTTAATTGATTGCGTCGGCAATAAACTTGTCAAATTTAGCACAATTAACGCTTTTGCTTCAAATTCAGTTTCATTTATTTCTGAGCACAACGTCAGAACACATTTTTTGTTAGAATTAGCCACGACTGTTCCACTCAGTCCACTAATCTTGAAACTAGCTTTTTCAGTGCATATGCCAATTCGTTTAATTATTTTTTTAATAAGGAATGTTCGTTTCGAAGCAATGTCAATGGGAGCACTAACTGTAAACATTTCCACAGAATATTTTACTTGAGCTGTTGGCAGTATAATATCATCATGACTCACTGACACATGTGTTTTCACATTAGAAGGTTGAGCTGCTGAACTGGACGAACATGGCATTTCTTCTACAATAGTCTTTGTGGTAACTAGAGCATTTGTTTGGCGTCCATTTGCCGAACGGTAAGTGTTTTGACTTTCTCTTGCTACCAATCTTGGCTGGGTAGATCTCTCTTGAACGTTATTTGATAAATGCAGTTTTGTGTGGTGCTTCTTATTGCAAAATATACACCTATGCACAATAACGCATTCCTGAGAAATGTGTTCATATATAAGACAATTGCTACACAACCTTTTTTCTCTAGCAAACTCAATTCTCTGATTTGCACTCATACTATTAAATATTGAACAATTTTTTGAAATATGATTTCTGTTACACATGACACATCTATTTGATTGTGTCGGTATATTCTCTCTAGGACTGGGTAGCTCTGAATGTGATTCTAGTGATTGTTGCAAAAGATTCAAAGCTTCAACCAGCAGCTTGGTCGAACACAAATATATCAAAATAGGATCCCATTGATCTACTTGCACCTTATGTGCTTTTAGTATAGCTAGACAGTCGCTGTTGTTGACAAAATTTCCGATTTGTCAAAATTTGTACCCGGAGGATACTTCTAGCGGTATTATTTTGACTTTTTTTCTTTTCTTCAAAATCTCTAATAATTTAGCTTTTGTAGTTTGGTATTTGTCCCAGAGAGGCTCATTTTCCTGGCTTCCAATTTATAAATATTTCTTTTCTTCCTCCTCTATTTCCGCTAAATACACACATTCAAATGCACTGTGAGCATTGTAACAATCTTCATCAATGGATTCTAATTTGATTTCTGTTAAAGAATCCGAAAATTGTTCATCGGTAGTATTTTCTAGTTGAATGCACACATTGATAAGGTTGTCAGTTTCGTATTCAAACTTAGCACAAATTGTTGAAACCATTTTGTTTTTCCATTTATTTATATGTGTATTTATATGAAAATTTATTTATTATTATTTATTATATTATACTAACAACTAAGTTTAGTTTTTTAACTTATTGAAAAAATATTTTTAAATACATTTTTATAATTTTTTTTATTTAACTCTTAATATTATCTATGTGTATTTTTATTTTTTTATTGATTCAACTCTTTATGCAAAGCTTTATACGTTACGTCAGAAACTTGCGTTACCCTAGCGAGTAAGTGCACAACTTTTCTGACACAACTGCTGATCGATATGGTAAACACAACCGACGGATCGATCTGGCACAACAATGTACATATGTGAAGTAGATTGCTTGTTTATAACAAATGACACAAATGTCGAATGCGAAAAATGAATCACAAAACAGAATGAAATAATTGACAAAAAATGATAATGTTAATAAACAATTAATACAACAAATATACTTTTCTTCTCACTTCACACAAACGATTTCTTTTGGAAATGGCAGTGCTGATTTGTTGAATGTATGTGTGCCTACGACAAACAACACAAAAGCCGCCACATTCGAACACAGATAAAAACACAACAACACTTCTTGCTACTTTGTAATTATTTTTAAATTAAAAACGGTGTTTTCCTTGGAAAATATATTTTGGCAAATAGGCCGATCCTTTATTTATTGGACTCGAAGGACCATGTACAAGTTCCAATACCGTCGTATGGACTTGCTGTGGTTCACATTCCACTGAGTAGATTTTAAGCTGAAATTTATTGTTGCATAAAGGCGAACAACAATTTTATTATTATTCAATGAAAAATACAATAAACGACAAATAATTAATTCCCAATGTATCTTTCATTTTGCAGATTTGGTAAAGCAAATTCTTTTACCACTTTATATCTAAAGTCAGGTTTTCATCAAATATTACTCCCCGAAAAAGACAGCTTTCTCAGTGGGAAATGCGAAATATGAATTTTGCAGACTTTCCTTTGGATTGAAGATCGAACCCAGTATTTTTCAAAGAGCCATTGCCTATGTGCTTAGAGAACAAATAGGGAAATCATGTTATGCTTACGTCAACATGACTTCAAGTCAAACATATAGCATGGGTCCTGGATAAGTTGTATGAAGCAGATATGAGGGTAGCACGGAAAAAGTCGGACTTTATCATCATAGAATTTCATGTTTAAGAGTGTTGAATAAAGTAGAAAAATTGAGAGCTTTTGAATATAAATTATATATTTCTTTTCTTTTGGGACACCCTAATACATATTCATTATCTGCATAAAGTGCAAATTCGATTTTACGATGTGCGTCTGTCAGCCCTACTATTTGACGCAGTGTTTTGAAATTTGTGCCAATATTTTGTATTGGAATTGTACTGAAAATGAGGTGTATCAAGCCAAGTACCCCCGAAGCAACAGAATGGATCGACCATCGCTGATAGGAGAATTTAAAACACACACACCATGCGAGGAGTTATTAAGAAGACTTTACAACACTAATTTCACAGGTAATATCAGCAAATTTATTGAGGAGGTAGAATAAAGTCTTTTATAATTACTAATAAGTTAAAATTAGAAAATAGCACGTCTAATACTGTTTAATACACCAATGCAATGTCAAAGACAGTAAAGGACATAATCACAAGATAACTCCCAAATAGATTGTTACCACAGTACCTTAAAAATGCGTACATAGATATTACTAACCCCAACCTTAAACAAAGATAATGAGATAATTTAAAACCCTGATTGACATTCAGTCATGCGCAGAATTTAGGAAAATAATCTTAAAGAATATCATTACATCCAGGTATTGAAAAATCAATACTAAATTTTAAAGAAAAATGTTATTACCCAGACTACGTAAAATGAATACAAAACAAAGTTATTACCCATACTACGTAAAATGAATACAAAACAATACAATATAAGAAAGACTTAGCATTGAGACACTAGACTCAATTATGAAATCACTCCTAGTTAAAGAATTAAATATAATTAAAGACAAAATATATATACGGCAAATACAAAAACATTTACTGAAATAATTTCATTTATTTATTAACAATAAATAAAGTGATAATTATAATTTGTTAGTATAATAAATAATAATTAATAAATTTTCATATAAATACACATATAAATAAATGGAAAAACAAAATGGTTTCAACAATTTGTGCTAAGTTTGAATACGAAACTGACAGCCTTATGAATGTGTGCATTCAACTAGAAAATACTCCTGATGAACAATTTTCGGATTCTTTAACAGAAAACAAATTAGAATCCATTGATGAAGATTGTTACAATGCTCACAGTGCATTTGAATGTGTGTATTTAGCGGAAATAGAGGAGGAAGAAAAAGAAAATGTTTATAAATTGGAAGCTAAGAAAATGAGCCTCTGGGACAAATACCAAACTACAAAAGCTAAATTATTAGAGATTTTGAAGAAAAGAAAAAAATTCAAAATAATACCGCAAGAAGCGATGTTACAAATCCGTCACTGTTTTACAGCTCTGCTGTGTATCCTCCGGGTACAACTTTTGACAAGTCGGAAATTTGTATTAACGTGCCACCTTGTGACACTCAAGACTTCTACGGAGGTTATGAACAATGGTCAGCTTTTAGAGACATGTTTACGGCCATATATGGAACCCATCCCAGACTCACACCTGATCAGAATTTTTCGTTGGCATGGGAAGCATTATCAGTGCGATACGGAAATGTGAGGGCACTGGTAGATAATCATTAAAGATTTTATTCAATGAATCTAGCAGTGATATTATAAAATTCAATCAACAGTCAACAACAGCGTCTGTCTAGCTATACTAAAAGCACATAAGGTGCAAGTAGATCAATGGGATCCTATTTTGATATATTTGTGTTCGACCAAGCTGCTGGTTGAAGCTTTGAATCTTTTGCAACAATCACTAGAATCACATTCAGAGCTACCCAGTCCTAGAGAGAATAGACCGACACAATCAAATAGATGTGTCGTGTGTAACAGAAATCATATTTCAAAGAATTGTTCAAGATTTAATAGTATGAGTGTAAATCAGAGAATTGGATTTGCTAGAAAAAAAAAAAGTTGTGTAGCAATTGTCTTATATATTAACACATTTCTAAGGAATGCGTTATTGTACATAGGTGTATGTTTTGCAAAAAGAAGCACCACACAAAACTGCATTTATCAAATAACGTTCAAGAGAGATCTACACAGCGAAGATTGGTAGCAAGAGAAAGTCAAAACCGTTCGGCAAATGGACGAAAAACAAATGCTCTGCTCTGTCGCAAAAACCATTAAAATGCCGAATATCGAGAGGTACCGTTATATGGGGGCTACAACAAAACGTGGACCTACAATTACAAAGTTTCGCCACTCGAACTAGGACCCACAAATACCAATTTCTAGGCAAATCAGTGAAAAAATGTGGCAAAAACCATCAAAATACCGAATATCGGGAGGTACCGTTATATGGGGGCTATATGAAATGATGGACCCATGCATGCAATGTTTCGCCACCGAAGCTGGAATGTTGTAAAAATCATCAAATTACCGAATATCGTGAGGTACCGTTATATGGGTTCTATACCAAATCATGGACCCATACATGCAATGTTTCGCCACTGGAGCTGGAAACCATTATGACCCACATATACCAATTTTTAGACAAATCCGTGGAAAAATGTGACAAAAAAAACTATAATACCGAATATTGGGAGGTACCTTTATATGGGGGCTATACCACAACGTGGACCTATACATGCAATGTTCTGCCACACGCTCGGGGACCCGTTATGACCTACAAATACCAATTTCCAGACAAATCCGTGAAAAAATGTTGCAAAACAATCTAAAATACCGAATATCAGGAGGTATCGTTATATGGTCAAATAATGTGGGCTGTATCGTGATTTCAACAGACAGACAGACAGATAGACGGACAGACAGACAGACAGACGGACATCGTTAAATCGACTTAGAATTTTATGCTGATTATGAATATATATACTGTATGGGGTCTAAGACAAATATTTAAGGATGTTACAAACGGAATGACAAAGTTAATATACCCTCCTTTCCAAGGTGGAGGGTATAAAAATAATTAAACGAATTGGCATATGCATGGAAAAAGCTAGTTTCAAGATTAGTGGACTGAGTGGAACAGTCGTGGCTAATTCTAACAAAAAATGTGTTCTGACGTTGTGTTCAGAAATAAATGAAACTGAATTTGAAGCAGAAGCCTTAATTGTGCTAAATTTGACAAGTTTATTGCCGACGCAAAGAAATAAAATTTCAGATTTGGGAAGTATTAAAGATTTGAAGTTAGAAAATCCAGGCTTTATGATTTCTGCTCAAATTGATATGCTTATAGAAAGCGATGTTATTCCATATTTAATCCTAGAGGGAGTTAAAACGGCTGTTTGTTTAGCGTCTTTAGAAATAAATCAAGTAAAAAAACATTAAGCTCGGCCGGGCCAAACTTTTAATACCCTCCACCTTAGGGTAAAAGAAACATTAGAAGAAATGTGGCAAAAACCATTAAAATGCCGAATATCGGGAGGTACCGTTATATGGGAGCTACACCAAAACGTGGACCTATAATTACAATGTTTCGCCACTCGAACTAGGACCCACAAATACCAATTTCTAGGCAAATCCGTGAAAAAATGTTGTAAAAATCATCAAATTACCGAATATCGTGAGGTACCGTTATATGGGGGCTATAACAAATCATGGACCCATACATGCAATGTTTCGCCACCGGAGCTGGAAACCATTTTGACCCACAAATACCAATTTTTAGACAAATCCGTGAAAAAATGTTGCAAAAAAATGTAAAATACCGAATATCAGGAGGTACCGTTACATGGGGACTATACCAGAACGTGGACCGATATATCTCATTTTCAATACCAACCATCCTAGACACAATGCAAATAGCTCTGCTAAATTTTGGCGCTCTACGTCAAATAATGTGGGCTGTATCGTGATTTCAACAGACAGACAGACGGACAGACAGACAGACGGATATCGTTAAATCGACTTAGAATTTTATGCTGATTATGAATATAAATACTTTATGGGGTCTAAGACAAATATTTAAGGATGTTACAATCGGAATGACAAAGTTAATATACCATCCTTTCCAAGGTGGAGGGTATAAAAATAATTGTGAAGATGGTATTAGTTCGTTATTGAGACAGTTTTGGGAACAAGAAGAAGTAAGTGATGCGCCTATTTCCTAGAAATCTGACAAATATTGTGAGAAATTTTTCTTCAACATGACATACCGATGGAAGATTCGTTGTAAAATAACCTTTCAAAGAAGAATTTCCAAAAAAAAAAAAAAAAAAACACCGAATAAAGAGAAATATACACATTCATATTATTTACCACATCATGCAATCTTTCGCCAGAAAGTTCTAGTACCAAAGTGAGAGTGGTTTTTAATGGATCGAGGAAGACAAAAAGCTCTTATTCTTTAAATGATGATGTACAAAATGATTTAGTCTTTGTAATTTTGAATTGGCGCTTGTATAAGTATGTGTTCAACGGTGACATTGAAAAAATTTACCAACATATTTGTGTTCATGATTCTGATCGGCAATACCAGAGATTATGAATTATGTACTATTATCTTTGGTATAAACTGTGCACCTTATTTGACCATAGATACCCAACTGCATTGAAAATAATTAAAAATTTGAAGGCGGAAAAACTGTTAATTAGTGTTTTGAATTCGGCTGAATTTCTGTTAAAAAAGATAACGACAAATCTCCCGACCCTTCCTTCTGACGTCCGATCAGAAGGTTTGTTAAATAAGAGTTTTGAAGAATTAACGTCATGAGTTCAATATAGACATTAGGTATTCGTTGGAATGTCTTAACTGGCTCATTTTCTTGTAATATGAAGTCACTAGAGGTGACTAGCCCGATAACTAAAAAAAAATCTTGTCAACCATTTCAAATTTATTTGACCCGACAGGGTGGTTAACGCCTTTAATTATACAGGCAAAAATGTTGTTGCAAGATCTTTGGTTAGAAGGCAATCATTTAGACGATAAAGTAAATTCATCCACGTATTTTTGGGTCAATTTTCAAATGCTGCTTCTATTCTAATTCCAAGATGGATTAATTATTGCCTAGGGGGCAATATACAATTTCATGGATTTTGTGACGCTTCTGAGAAAGCATATTGTGCAGCAGTATACGTTAGAATGAACACAGAATCAAATTCATCAGTAAGTTTGTTAATAGCGAAAAGAAAAGTTGCTCCATTAAAGAAAGTAAGCCTGCCAAAATTAGAGCTTTGTGGTGCCGTACTGCTCTCATCTCTGGTGAAGTATGTTGTCTTCAAATTAGATGTGAAAAACTACTCCGTTCACATGTTGACGGATTCAACAATTGTATTGGCATGGTTGCAAAAACATCCATCCAAATGGAATACTTATGTTGCAAATAGAACCGCAACTGTATTCAAAAATATCGAAAATTCAATTTGGAGACACGTTTCTTCGAAATGTAATCCCGCAAACCTTTTAAGCTTTCACCCCACTGCATTTTCTAAGAGGTGGACCGTTATTATTTGCTCCGGAAATGCCAATTATCGCCGATAAATCGTTGAGAAAAAATAAAAGCTCTCCATCATACCTTTATTAAGAGATGTAAAACAAAACATATTCAGGAAATCCATAAAAGATACAAATGCAATATCCTAAACGAAATATTCAAGAGAATTACTTGGTACTAGTCAAGGATGAACTACTATCTTTGAATGACTGAAAATGGGACGTGTGGTAAAACTGCATGAAGGGCACGAGTTGATGTAAAAACTACAGTGTCAGTCAGTGATTGTCAGTAGAATGTAATATATGTGTATGCGTGTCAAAATCATGACTAAATGTCTAACAGGCAATGTAATGTAATGCACTCTTTTTTTTTTTTTTTGAATATTGTTTATTGCAATATATTTCTTGCAGTTACATAATCATGAATATGGGCCTAGGTGAAGTGTGTAAGGTTTGCTAACGCATTCATCACGTGTGGAACTGTCCTGCTTTTAAAGTGAGGACAATGGAGCAAAGGGAGGCTGTGGTATTGGCCCGCAGATACTGCAAAAACTGTCTCGGACGAAACCACGAAGCTAGATTTTGTTCATGGCCAGGGACACGTCGTATGTGTGATTCTCGGCATAATACGATGCTGCATCGTCCTGTAGTGGCAGGTCTAACTGTCAGCAACATAGGGTTTGCCAGATTGCACCCGCAGCAAAACCACCAGCTACAACAAATTCCAGCACAGCTTCAAATAAGGATATATATTTTTGAGGCAACTGTGTTTATCAAGAATTTAATTTTGTCACTGCTATTTCCCTTTCCATGAACGGTAGCAGTGTATTATGTCTAAAAATTTAACTTAGTCAATTTCTTAAAAGTTATCGTCATTGCTTTCTAATACTTCGTCCGCTATTGTCTGATATTTAAATTATTTTCGATCGATCGATGCGAATAATTGATTAATTATCCGATGTTTCGGTCCAGAGTGTTCGGCTGTGGTATGTGCCACTAACTAGTTTGACTTTGTCCACAAATCAGATCATATCGCCGGCTCTGCGTGGGTAGTCTAAAACGTGACGACATGTCAATGTCCATTTATTCGGGTTTCTTTTTTTGAAGGAGATGTTCCTTCCTTTTAATAAAATGAGTATTTTATATTTCCGTTTTAAGTTTTGTTCACGGCTCTGTAGACTCTGTTCAAAACTTTGCTCTATTTCCTCAAGTTCCTTCCAAACATGTTCCGCTCGTTATAATAATAATGCAAAAGCTGAAGGGAGATCAGATGTTCTAGCGGAAAAAAGAACGCCACTTATAAAACCTTTTAATTCCTGAAATGAATACTCGCTGCAGAAGCACTGCAATTTCCATTCAAGCATGTAGCAACTTAACTGTCGTAATCCATTATAGTCTTATTTATAACAGAGTACTTTATGCAAATCAAGAATAAATATTAGGATGTACCAAAAAGAAAAAAAAAAACATACATAGTTTCGATTCAAAACACCTATGTTTTTCTATTTGATCCAAAAACTTTAAATATGAGATTGTATGGTGATCATTTAACGTTAACACGTACCCCCTTAGTGATCTCTATTTCCATAGTAATTTTCGTGGTACCAGAGTTAAACTTTCACGAAATCGCTGCAACGGACACATTTATGGTCCAAAAAAATAATTATGAGTTTATTATTGTAACTAAATGCATCCTTCAAAAATCCGATCAGATTTGATATAGCTCGCCTACATATACCTAGTTATTTTAGGTATTGTTATTAAATTTGTGCTCCAAACGCTATTTTTGTGCAAAAAAGACACAGTTTAGTGGATATGTCCTAACTGTATAAGTTATGAAGAAACACTCTTATGAAGAAACACTCTTTTGTCAAGTAACTGAACGCTATGCGCGTGTGCTACTCAGCACATTTAACATTCTTACAGTTCTTGACATCTGAGTAGGCAAATGCGGTGATGCAATGTCAGCAAAGCGGTAGCAGTAGAGCTTGGATTAAGAAAAGTAAAATATAATTAAGTTAGTGGATAAAAACTTATAGAAGTATCCACACATATATCAAAATTGCAATAAATGTAATAACGAATAATAATAAAATTGCATAATTGGCGCCCAACAAGAAAAAAGAAGTCGAAGTGAACGATAACGAAAAGAAGACAACGCTAATTGACCCCAAGTAACGATTATCCTTGGGCAGCGTTGAGAATAAACCGGAAGTCTGAACGACAAAATAAAAAACACTATCTGTCACCAAGGAACGATTTTCCTTGGGCAGCGTTGAAAATACTCTAGAAGTCTGGAAAACACTAGAAATCTGAAAATCACTGAGGTAGCACTACCTGGACCATCTGGAAATTCATTATAAGTTAACTAAATCATTACAAAAAATGTTAAGGTGAGTGAAGTGCTAGTGGAAAAAAAATAAAAAGTACAGCAACAGAAAATAGTGATTAAAAGTAGATGAGTGAGTTAGAAACATTGAAGGTTAGAAACATTAAATGTTAAAAATGGAAAATATAGAATAAAAAAATGAATGCGGAACAAGTGAGTGAGTTAATAAAAGTGGAGGTGATCAAAGCATTATGTGCTCAAAGAATAGAATTTGGCAAAAAAAATAACCGCGATTCAGGGCCTGGGACTTGGCGAAACCGAAAGTACAAAAATTCGCGAAGGTTACGATCAACACACTTGTGCTGTGTGAAATCACTCTAGATGCTATAAAATCGCACCTATGTGTCCTGGCGTGAGGCTGCGCATAACTCTTATGAATTATTTAAGAGATATGATGGCAGTGAACGCCACTATCAAGCAGTGACCATACTGAGAAATAATGTGCGGGAAACGAAAATTATAGGGCTGATGCACTTAGGGTATTCATATCTGGTGTAAGGAAACCTCTGTGCGATATCCTTTTGCTTCAAGACCATACGACCTTCCATCTGCTCTGGCGCTACGCTTTTGCGAAAAAATTCGCAAATAAATCTTATGAACATTCTAACAATAAAAAGGCAAACTCTGCCCATTTTTTCTCTAATCAAGAACATAATGTAGGACACAAAAATCCACATTATTCGGTAAATAGGTTGGCCACAGAAACAGGTTGGCCACTCGCAGCAGTTTACGGGTTATCAGAAACCATATGCCAGTGGTAACAACTCTGACCGAAGACGAGTGGAGCCTATGGAGGTGGACCCCTCCTTCTCCCAATTTAAGCATCCTACGTATCTTAGTCATACTGACAGGCCGCAAGGACATATGACGAAACGACCCGCTAATTCTGGGCGATACACAGGACCAAAAATACAACGTGTAAATCATCTTAATGATGATCATAATCTACCTGATTTACCTGCTGACCTAACATACGAAGAAGAAGCGGAACAGGTCGAGAATAAAAAATTAGTATTGAGACGATAAAAATTAAAAATTGATAATCTATAATAAATTAATAATTTGATTCCTCATTCAGCCAGTCCTCGTCACTGCTGGAATCATCCAAAAGTGAATAAATCAGTTGCTCCATATTTTCTCTTTTTGTTTTTTGCACGACAAATATTAGTTTTTAAGTTGATGATTCTCTTTATTTTTGTTGTGACGCGCGAACATTGAAATGTATCAATACATTTTTCAACCTTGTTAGCCCTGCCAATTAAATGTCAAATTTACAATATGTTCATTTCTGCTCGGCCAAATTCATGTAGCTTAAACAAGCAGAAATGTGCACCACTTAGCGCTACTTTTTCTCGAGAGAGCTGCAAGTTTTGCTAATTTCTGGAGTAAGGGAACGCGTTTTAGCAGAATTAATACTAATTCGTAGGTTCTGGAACACAACTAAAATTTTTGGTATAGTTGCTGATTTTTTCATTTTACCTGAACTGACGTCATTTGACGGCATCATTGGCCTTGACATATTGAATAAGGTACACGCCTCTATTGATTTAAAATCAAACACAATTACTCATGACAACGGAAAAGAAACTATTTTTTTCATAACTAGACAGGACTTTAATCATCTTCAACTTCAGGGCAAGTCGGTACCAAACCATTTGAAAGAAGCATTTTTCAAGTAACTAAAAATGTTAATGGAGTGTTTGCAGATCCTAATGAAGCACTTCCATACAATACAAGCGTCGTTGCGACGATCCACACAGGAAACGAAGACCCAGTGTACTCGAGATTGTACCCGTATCCTTTAGGTTTTTCGGATTTTGTAAACAAAGAAATACAGGACTTATTGGCGAATGGTATCATTCGAAAGTCTAGGTCTCCATACAATAACCCAATATGGGTAGTAAAGAAAAATGGTATTGACGAAACTGGACAAGAGAAAAAACGTTTGGTGATACATTTCCGAAAATTTAATGAGAACACTATCAGCGATAAATATCCGATTCCTGAAATCACGGAAACCTTGTCCAATCTTGGTGGAAGTAAATTTTCCACAATTGACTTGAAATCGTATCTGAAGAATGCTCCAAGCATTTTTCAGGGGGCGATAGATGACGTGTTAAGAGAACACATCGGGACGAGGTGTTTTGTTTACGTAGACGATGTAATCATATTCTCGAAAGAGGAGCAACAACACTTACAAGATTTGGAATTAGTACTGAGAAGTCTATTTGAAGCCAATATGAAGGTTCCGGCTGAAAAATCTATATTCTTCCAAACTGAGTTTGAATATTTAGGGTTTCTAGTTTCCCAAGGTGGAATTAGAACAAGTCCAGAAAAAGTCAATACAATTCAAAATTTTCCCGAGCATACCACTCTCAGAGGGATTAAGATCATTCTTAGGATTGGCGGGATATTATCGCTGTTTTATAAGACAATTTGCCAAGATTGCAAAGCCACTCTTAAACATACGGAGAGGAGAATAGGGTCGAGTTTCTGCATCGCAATCAAAAAAAATCAAAATTGATTTGACCAGTGAACAGAAAGAGGCATTCAACACAATAAAAGAAGTCCTAACGTCCGAAAATGTAACGCTAACATATCCAGACTTTCGGAAACCATTTGATTTAACGACGGATGCATCATCACACGCAAGGAGGCAGACCTATCACTATGATCTCCCGCATTTCATCCGAAAGCGAGGAATATTACTCTACTATTGAGCGGGAGTTGTTGGCTGGGCACTAAACGACGCTTAGAAATTATATCTACGGAGTATCAGATCTGAATGTATTTACAGATCATCAACCACTAATATTTGCCGTTTCGGACAGAAAACCGAACTCAAAAATGTGGTCGCCGATGCGCTGTCTAGGCAACACATAAATGCCTTGGATAATGTACGATTCCAGCATACATTGGGTGAACTCTTTCCAAATGTGAAGTTCAGACATACAGAGAAGTTAGTTATCGATATATCAGACCCGAATGAACAACAGGAAATTATAACAGCTGAACATAATCGAGCACACCGAGCAGCTCAGGAAAATGTCAAGCATATTCTGGAGGACTATTTTTTTTTCCAAAAATGGAAAAGAAAGCGAAGCAGCTAGTAGTCGAGTACGTTTCCAAACACCCATAAAACCATATTGCGGAGTCCTTCACATTGAAATATTTTCCACCTGTTCAAAGTACTTTCTGACTTGCATCGACAAGTTTTCAAAATATGCGATAGTACAGTCACTAAAATCCAGGACTATAGTGGATGTTAAACCACAGCTACTACAGTTGCTCAATATGTTCCATGGTACAAAAACCATTACCGCACCATTAAGGCTACTTTGAAAAATTACTTCGACATAGATATCGTGAATGCCCCACCCCTACACAGCACATCAATTGGGCAGGTAGAGCGCTTCCACAACACACTGATGAAAATAGAGCGATGCCTTAAAATTGACTATAATATGGACGATATCGAAGATATTGTACTTTTAGCCACCATCGAGTATAACAAATCCATACATACGGTGACTGGAATGAAATTCATAAGCATATTCCATTCAACAAAGGATGATGAACAAAAAGTGTCACGGTTAAAATCCGCCCAGGATAAAGAGTTAATAACTCACAATAAGAACCGACGTGAAAGGGAATTTTCCGCAAGGAAAAAGTTCTCGTCAAAAATTATAGGAGATTAGAGAACAAACTAACTCCCCTTTATAGTGAAGAAGAAATCCAGCAAGATCTAGGGACAACAGTTCTGATAAGAGGAAGGAGGGTCCATAAGGACAATCTTCGGTGAAGTTCCTTTCACTATAATGTCAAGAAATAAGATATCTTATATTGGTCGTGAGTTAAAGGAAATATTGCTTACATTTTTCAGGATTGGTCATAGCCATATTAGTGTCGGCATCAAATGGAGGTTAATGGACTACTCTAATGCGAGATACGTACCGGACACCGGCGGGGATCTCGTAATTTGGGAAAACTTTGGGCACATAAAACATGTTACTACCCTTACCTTGTACGAATTACAGTGAGACGAGACAGCTAATGCTACTAACCACTTTCCCCAAACTCATATGAAAAAGTTGCTGGATGCGGACGTAAATCAAATAAGTAGACTGATACAGACGGAAAAATTCACCATAGGCAAGCCAGAAGCCTCAATGCATTAGGAACAGTCCTGAAATATATCACTGGGATCCTGATCATTATGACTTCGACAAACTGACCAACACAATTAACCAACTAATCAACTCACAGGAGAGACAGTTTACTATCAACACCGAAGTGTAGAATAAAATAAATAGCCTCACCACTACAGTAAACAACATTTTAAAGTCAGAAAAACAAAGGGAACTGTATACCGGAAATCTTTATGATATCCTCCTAGCGAGAAATAGGACAATAACAACAGAATTAAATAATTTAGTAAGTTCCATTACATTCGCAAAAATTGGAGTTTTGAATCCTATCCTTTTAGACAGTAATGAAATCAATTTCACTATAAAAAACCAGCACTTCACAAACTGTTATTAAAATCAATACTTCAATATTATTTTAATATTAAGAATGCTCAAAATTAATTATTAATAAGTAATCAGAACTATCATTTAACTCATCCGTTTGCTTACTGTCCATATTTAAAAAACTCTGGGAGCATGTTATAGATTGGGATGACAAACTACCTACCCAGAGTTGGAAAAGGCTTGGACAAAACACAGGATCTCTTTAAGGGAACTCATCAAAGTAAAGATCCCAAGATGGATAAAATGGTGGTGGTAATACGGTTCTGTGATGCTTCTACCGAAGCTTATGCTGCTGTTGTATACTCTAGGGTGAGTACTCCTAAAGGCATTGTTGTTTCAATTTTGCAAGCCAAATCGAAGGTTTCTCCCATCAAAACGGTGACTATACCCAGATTGGAGCTTTGTGCAGCAAAATTACTAGTTCGTTTAACCGAAAATGTAAAGAGGTCATTATCAGGATATTCTATCCGCAATATTTTTTACTGGAGCGACAGCACAACAAACTTAAGCTGGATTAGAAAACCTCCTTCACAGTGGACCATGTATGTGGCTAACAAAGTGGCTGATATACAAAGGCTTAGTTGTCCACTTCAATGGAATTATGATCCATCAGCTATAAATCCCGCTGACTGCGCTTCCAGATGTATGTCAGCGAGTGATTTATGTGGCGATCTGGTTTAAAACGAATTGCTTACCAAATATTCATATCTTCAAAAATTATTAGGAGTAATATCTCTCTGTTTTCGGTATGTGAATAATATTAGAAATCCAAAAACAAGAATAGTAGGATGTTTGACAGCTTTAGAAAAATAAATACTCTGCACTTTTTTATAAAAGAAGTCCAGGCAATTGATTTCCACCAAGAAATAAAACTGTTTGCGTAGCAATAAAAAGAAAAATGAAAAAATAAAAAACACAAAAGGGTCGCGGGACACCGTATGACTGCACTCAGAAAATGGTCAAACAGGTCACCTTTCGGAAGCAAAACATGGTAAGTTGTACCGAATACGGGAAGCCTGTTTCACTCCTTTATGTGCTTTCACAGGTATTTCACTGGGACCTGATTCTTTGATTTCCTCTGAAAGAGGGGCAGGTCCAGTGCTCCCGGCCTGGTTTGGCTCCTTTATATTTTGGGAAGAGAGCGCTGATAGAAGGAGTGTCGGCTGCCGATTTGCCATCAATGGGAACTTGGATTGTTTACCTCCTGTGATAGATTTAGCCGGAAGTTCTTCTCTCTCCTTGTCGGATATGGGGACGAGATCCTCATAATCAGAAGAGTGGCGGCCATCATACAAATATTTTCCATTCTGTGAAAAGATAGAGACGCCGCGTAGTGAGAAGAACTAACTATTTAAATTGGCCAAATTGACCAACTAGTCTACTTGTCGTCTTACAATTTTGTTTTTACATGGTCGACGCGGACGCGACCGTCGGTGCCGGGATTAACGTGAGTTACACGACTTAATTTCCACGTTGTGGGAGGTAATTGTTCGTTATGAATTACTATAATATCATCCGTTTGAATATCGCGCTCTAGATACTGCCATTTATAACGTTTATGGATACTTTTAACGTACTTTTCTTTCTGCCGTAAGTAGATTTGAGTATACGCTTTTTATCTACAATGCCGATGCACGATATTCAGAGAAGATTTATCTATAAGAGGTTCAGGAGGAGCTAGGATCGGAGACCCTTATCAAAAATGAGCTGGTGATAATGACATACGATTTTCTGGACAGTCATTCATTAAATATAAATAAGCGGTAGCTGCAAGATGTATTGCTTTTGTAGAAAACAAACGGATACACATACGAAGCCCTTTGTAATTTCACAACAACGCCCTGCAAAGAAGTTTAAATGGAAAAGACCAGCGAAATGTATGCCTGTTGTGGCGAATGGTCTGAAATGACTGTTCGCTCCGGAGGTAGAGAAGCAAAATTTGTGAACAAAATCTAAAGTGCAAAGAAAGTTGATCGAGGTATTTAATACTGCATGCGTAACATGGGTATATGTGGTTTTTCTTCCAATAATTTTCAAAATGTTAGTCAGAAGTAGACAAGAAATTGTACTTGGGCACATCTTCCAGTTTCCAGAAACGAAAAGGTGTGCTACTAAGACTATTACGAGGGGAGTATGAAACGTTGGTTGCAAATGTCGTCACGCTTGAAGGAGTTGTGCTAGTAGGGACCGGACCTGTAATAACCCAGCCGAAAACTGTTCTTTGGGCAACTAGGGAACCTAAAATGTGGGAATGTATACCCGGGAGAATTATTTTTGGATATAAATCTGCCCCAATTAATATGTCTATATATTTGGCATATTTGAAGCAAGTTCCCTGCTGATGGGAATCGAAGGAAGATTGTCTGTGATGTTTGGAACAACTAGTGCTTTCATTTCTACATACAAAGAACATGATTTTTGCGACATGATTGAAGCCGCTTTGTTTACTCCACATATTGTAACTTGAGTAGAAATTGTGTCTATAACCAGTCGCTGCTGTAAGCTTTCTGACACAAATGATGCTTCGGAAGCAGGGTCTATAAGAGCACGAGCTGGATACATGATACCATGATGAATAATGTTGACCATAGCTCTGCCCAATAGAACCGACTTGTTTTGCGAAGTATGGAATACCTGCCTAGTTAAAGCATTAGATGTTTGACCCGAAGAGGTCGAAGGCATATTTGGATTAGAAGTAGATTGTTGGAGGAAGCGTGGAATACAAATCGATTGAGGAGAAGTCTGTGACGGAGTCGTAGAACTATTATTTTGTGCCGTATCATGGTGAAGAAGAGTATGATGACGTTTATGACATTTTGAACAACTATGGGAACTGGTACAATTCCTAACATCATGAACTCGAGATAGGCAAGTAATGCAAAGTCTGTGCCGCTTTGCAAGTGAATAGCGGTCTGCTGAAGTGCGCTTTCTAAATTCTGGGCATACACGTAAATGATGTATCTGCCTAGGACAAAATAAACAGAATTTATCAGAGGAAGATTGTGAAGGCTTGGATGGAGCAGCATTCGTAAAATGTGTCCTAATTTATTTTGCTCTGATTTTGTAGTGAAATCTATTCCCTTTATATCTTTAAGGCAAGTAAAAATCTGAATTCTTTCCGTCAAAAAAGATCTAAGTCTTTCCAGGAAGACAACGCTGATTTATCTTTAATGCCTTGTTCCCACAGCGTAACTGTATTTTTGGGAAGCCTTTGTAAACAAAGAAATACCAATATTGGGTCCCTATTGTCAGTAGCTACATCATAAATTGACATAGAAGAGACACAACCATTAATACCTCTTTGCAAACCTTTTAAACCTGCGCTAGTTTCGAAATCGAGCACTGGAAGATCAAAAAGAGCCTTAAGTTGGTTGTTAACCAGAATGCGAACATTATCATAAGTATCTTTTAACGATTTCCAGGCTAAGTTAAAACTTTTGTCAGTAAGAGGGAATCTTTTTACAATTTCTCGGGCGTCACCACTAGTTTTCTTGAGAAGATGGCACAATTTCTCTATGTCACTAAGGCGAGCGTTATTAATATATACCGCAGAAAAGAAATCTCTAAATGTTGCCCAAGTCAGAATGTTACCATCGAAGACATCGATATCACATGGAGGAAGGTGGATGCTATGTAGGAAACTATCATTCATCAAACCAGTGAAAACATCTGGAAGAATTACTGATTGATGCACCTGAGACAGAAATGGTTTCCTCAAATTGTGATAAATTAGCACGTGAAGTGCTTGATGGATTTGCTACTCTAGGAGAAGTTTGAGCTTTCGGCGAAGTCCGAAGCTGATCAACTTTCCTATTTATAGCCGATAACACCTTTACATAAGCTTTAAATGCGACATCGTACTTACTCTCAACCGATGTTAATTCTTCTGCAGAGAAAGTATCAGAGGACTGAATGTCATTTAACATCCAACATTAACAACAACAACAATAATGGTCACTGCTGTCAATGCTGCTGTGCGGTTCGACGACTGCCTGTGTATTTATTGTTGTTTTTAATTCTGTTTTGTGCTTAAGCCTTTTATTTCTTTTGATGTAAATCACTATTTAGGCTTTTATTGTTATTGAAAAACTATAAACAACCACTGAATTTGTTTTAGGCACTCTTTCACTGTTCTCACTTATTATTATTATTGATTTTACTTACTCTCTTTGCAAAAACCACCACTTTTTATGCGACCGATTGTGTTAGAGATGATCGTGAAGAAGAATAACAACAAAAACGATACGCGTATTGCAAGACGACCATAGGTTATTTTAATATTTTGGCAAATTGTTTGGTGAAAAAAATAAACAAAACTGAAACACACGCGAATGCACTCTTAAATATAGATACGTACCTTGATTTCTTAATGAAATTTGAAGATGAAAATGAGGATGTAAATGAGAGGATGAGACGAACTTCTATGGAGATAGAAGAAGAGATGAATTTGTTATTTGTCGTAGACAAAAACTTTATCCGGCTCCTCAGGACCAAATGTTTGCGTAGCAATAAAAAGAAAAATGGAAAAATAAAAAACACAAAAGGGGTTTAGTTTAAAATTGTCAATATTGACTTGGGTTTTATTTAGTTTATTTTCAAGATATTATCGGAGATAATATTATTACCTGAATTTTGCTGTTGTAGTGGACGTAATCCAGAAAAAAATTCTTTGATTCTTATCTATACGATGTAACGAGAAAAGCGTAGGTGTCGCAAAGTGGCGCTCAATGCTTAATTCGCTAGTTATAAGTTTGACATTTTCACTTATATCACAAAGTTGTATTCAAACGAAGTATAAGAATTATAAGGTATCCAAATAAAATTGAATTAACGAGCAAATTAAGAACAATAATGATTCTTAATTAAACAAAAACTGCTTTCAATAATACTCCACTAAAACATAGCGCATTGCTTAAACTTACGCCTTTTATCGACGAACAAGTGGGAGACCGTCTGTAAAACTTAAATTTGGAGTACAGTGTAATGCATCCAATCGTTTTATCTGTCTAAACTAATTATTAGAAAAGCCCATGAAAGAACTCTGCATGGCGGTAATACTGTAAAAGGGCGAGAAAAGAATACCAACCGAATGGTTTGGCTGTTGATTCAATTCTAGTTTTATTTCAAAAATATTTTCCTTACATACTACTGAAACTAATCTAACTTAACCTAGTCGCAGCCACACAATTGTTCTTATCTATTCTAATATTGAATGGAGAACATTGCAGGGCTGCTTGGCATCTCATTCAAGTGGTCTTGCATCTACTGAGCGCATCGATATATGTGCGTGTGGGTCATAACCTTTATTATCTGACACATTATCGTATGCGTCAGCGCACAAGATCACCGAATTCTTTACATGTGGTATTTTATGGCGGCTGGGAAATATGTAATTTTTGAATATTGATTGTTTATTGCTAGTTTTTCCCAGCGCCTCAACCGCACTCAAAAGTATGTACAAAGTATTTTGTACATTCTCCCGGGCGGCTTAAATGTGCATGTTTATAGTGGATTGTATTTTTTATAAAGTTAACAAATGGATAATATGGAATGTTTAAATATAAAGATATGAAAGATTTGAAAAGAAAATTTATGCGTAACTATCTATATATGTTGAAATAATATCAGGTAACCGCTTCCAGGAAACGACTCCAACGTTTAATCCAGCCTCTCTTGCCGATACCACCACCTTTATCTGCCGGCTTCATTCTCCATGCTGCTGAATTAGTAGTCCATCACTGCAGACAGTCATTACCCACGTAGCAATGATTGCCATTGGCTTTATTGTAAGCTCCGGTTTGTCGTCTTCTGTTCCAACGGCCATTGGCGGTTTGGTATTTATTTCTCTAAGGCAATACCCTTTAGGAACTGGAACCAGAGAACTTTGTTTGTCTTTTCCCACTTCTTCGATTAATTCTTTCCCATATTCGTTGGAAATTATGCGACATTCTGTGCTTAGCGCCTTTATTCCTTTTCTCCAATGTCATTATGTTTTTCGGATTCTTCATTGGTCAGGGCGGAATTTTCTTCTTCTTTTTTCCGTTCCTCAAAATGAGGACTTGCCGGCGGGAAAAAAATTCCCAGAATTACTTTCCAAGACTGGAATCTGTTTTCGTTCAACAGCATTATGTCCCTCTCTTACACTTGATAGTTGTTTGGACAAGTCATCTTTCCCAGCTTCGACGACTAGCGTTTTCTCTTGTTCCTTGCCCCCTTTTTATTTTTGTTGGATTGTTGCTTCAGGAACATCTGCTTAAATTGTTCGCCAATTGATTTTATTTGCTCCTGCTCCTGTATCCTCTGCTTTGTGAAGCCTAGCCTCCAATTTTTGTAGGTCCTGTTTTTGGAACTCATTTTTCCTTTTTTGTATCAGGATTAAGGATTGTTTGCAGGATTTTATAGAGATTATGTCTTTCTGCTGACATCTTGCTTATTTTGTTTTTAGTTTTTGTTGTTTTATTTATTTACTTTTTATGCTCTTTTGGTTTTTTCTTGTTTCCTTTTTGCTTGTTTCTTTTATTTTTTGCTGGTTCGCTTTCTTATATTGCCTTCTTAGCTCTTAAATTTTAATTTTTTTTAGGTTGGGACTTTTAATGTCCTCTTTTCAAAATTGTATGTTTTCTTATTTTATTGGGACTTTTGTTGTCCTCTTTTCACTTTGTTTTTGCCCCTATGGCTTTTTTATTTATTTTGCCCCTGTGGCTTTTTGCTTTGTTTTTGTCCCAAAGGCTTCTTTTATTTAATTAATCCCTTCGGCTATTTTTAAAATGCCCCTATGGTCTTACAATTAAAATGCCTCAACGGACTTTCTTTTCTGTAGAAACTTAGCCTAATCGCAGCCACGCAATTATTCTTATCTATTCTAATACTTAATGGAGAACATTGCAGGGCTGCTTGACATCTCATTCAAATGGTCTTGGGCATCTACTGAGCGCATCGATATATGTGCGTGTGGGTCATAACCTTTATTATCTCTCACATTATCGTATGCGTCAGCGCACAAGATCACCGAATTCTTTACATGTGATATTTTATGGCGGCTGGGAAATATTTAATTTTAGAACATTTATCTTTTATTGCTACATTTTCCCAGCGCCTCAATCGCACTCAAAAGTATGTACAAAGTATTTGTACAATTACTCTCACAATGTCTTACGTTAATAGATACTATTGGATATTATCCGGAACTCAATTAACAAAGACAATAATTTCATAATGCTTGAAGTGCTCTAGATATTCTACAAAGGCCTCTCAACAAATAATGGGAAATCTACCACCAGTATGACTACATATTAGCCGACCATTCAAACATATCGGTGTAGATTATGCTGGGCCAATAATGATTAAAAATTCCACTCTAAGGTCAGCTGTGACTTCCAAAGGTTATATATGTTTATTTGTGTGTATGGTGACTAAGGCATTAAACTTAGAAGCTGTCACAAACCTCACAACAACAGCCTTTCTAGCAGCTTTCAAACGCTTTGTATCCCGCAGAGGGATATGTACTGAAGTGTATTCCGATTGTGGAACAAATTTCGTAGGCGCTTCTAAAGAGCTACAAGTTCTTCACAAAAGGTCCCATAAATCTTTGCCATCGGAACTACGCCACAATCTAAATACAAATGGTACTACATGGCACTTTATTCCTCCCGCATCACCAAACTTTGGAGGACTATGGAAGGCAGGTGAAAAATCTGTAAAGTACCATCTAAAACGTGTTGTTGGTGACAGACTACTTAGTTTTGAGGAACTTTCCACTTTACTTTGCCAAATTGAAAGCTGCTTAAACTCGCGACCTTTATGCCCTTTGTCATCTGATCCATCGCAGCATGGAGCCCTGACTCCAGCCCACTTCTTAATTGGCGAACCAACAAATTGTATCCAGCAAGAAACTCTACTTGACATTAATGAAAACCGTTTAGATCGATGGAAAAGATTAGAACAAATGAAACAACATTTCTGGAAACGTTGGCGCAACGAATACCTCAATCGGCTACAGTCTCACCCAAAATGGTTGCATGGGACCAGAAATTGAAATTGGTGATCTTAAGCTGATTGCAGATGAAAGATGCGGCCCTGGACAATGGCTTCTTGTCCGAATAACCGATGTCCATCCAGGAACTGATGGCAAAATCAGGGTCGTATCTGTCTCAACTAAAAATAAAATTATGAAAAGACCTATAAGTAAATTTTGCTATCTTTCAGAATGCGATTCCCAGAAAAACATTGCAAATGCTGAAAATTAGTCATGAAATAACATCTCTGAACACATATTCCCGAAAGATGTCTTATTACAATCACTATTCATGTTCCCCTACTAAAGATTTTGAGAATGAGTAAGACGGTGCCTTTGAATTAGCGCTGTGAGTCGGAGCATACCGGAACTTACGAGTTCGAGTAAAACACTTCCACCGGTTGGCCGTCTTATTCAAATTTACGTATGAACTTCGTTCATAAGGGGGAAGGATGTTGTAAAAATCAATATTTCAATATTATTTTAATATTAAGAATGCTAAAAATTAATTATTAATAAGTAATCAGAACTATCATTTAACTCATCCGTTTGCTTACCGTACATAAGCCATTTTTCAGCAGGGTAAGAGAAAGACGAGAATGGTCAGTGGAACTTGTTTTATCATACTTTTTACTCAATGATAATTTGAGTGTTACATTATTTAGGTTCAATCATTCTGCATTGATTTCATATTCCTTCTTCTATTTTTGACATCAGAACGAACAACATCAAAGCAGCAAGTATTCCACTAACCATTCTCTTCTTAACTCTTTTATTTCAGCACATTTTTATTTCTGAGCATATGTACATGCAAATGGCATTTACATTATTCAATAAAATTTGTGAAAAATTAGTTACTTAAATTAACTAAAAACAAAATAAATTATCTTTACACAAACATCTCCGTAGCCGATATTATGGCTGTATCTAAAATTAAAATTTTGCAATACAATAATGTAATATATTTCCTGAAAAGTTTAAATGTAAGAAAAATTAAATTACCTGTATCAAAAGGTTACCTCATGCTCCACTTGCAAGAATCGATCCTAGCTGCATGTCACAATTACACCTCAGCAGTAAGTAACTGCAGCGATACGATGCCAATATTTTGTCTGTCATCATCACTCACATCATGCGCTCTGGCACTAATGACACGTAACACCGCTAACTGCAGCACAACATTCAACAACCTTCACCAATTACAGCAATAGGCTATGGTTTGGTGGTCATCAATGACCAACTGGCGGTTGTAGCAGGAAACAACGAACCCCGTGCTACGGTCAGTGGTATTTACCTGTTTGTCTTCTATGATATCGTTAGAATCAATATTACGATGTACTACAACGAAAATTTAACGACACCCCTACAACCGGATATTCCATGAGCTTCTGTGATTAACCCAACGCAACACATCGATATACGAAACACGTCCTATCTCCATTATGTCAACAAGCAAAATCTCCAACATATCCATCACCAACAACATGCGGTCTATCAAGGTCATATCGCAAGTTTATCGACTATTGGAATTCTATTACTTATAGGACCGACGCAGGGCCTCCGCAATGAAAAATTCTTATAACTAAATCTGTGGAGGTTGCAATAAAAAACGCTTACGCTGGGACCATGGACGGCCTAACTTAGAAGGGGAAGAGTTATCGTGAAGAAACACGCTTATGTCGTTGTTCCTCCAGTTTTGGCTTTTGTCAATTAACTGAACGCTATACGCGTTTGCTACTCAGCACATTTCACATTCCCACAGGTTCTTGATATCTGAGTAGCCAAATGGAACGGCGCTGCAATGTCAGCAAAGCAGTGGTAGAGCTACGGCAGTGTAGCTAAGATTAAGAAAAGTAAAATATAATTAAGTTAGTGGATAACAACTTATATGAGTATCAACACATATATCAAAATAGCAATAATGAAATAAAAAATAAAAAGAAAATAAATAAAGAATAAAATTGCATAATTTATATAGAAAAAAGTGTACAAATGTCGTCTAAATCGGCTATGATATATGGTCAACTTTTATATATTCAATACAATATTTTATGTACGCTCCATAAAGTATGCTATAAGTAACTACATACTATAGTGGTATGATTAAAATTAGAATATTTTGTGGTATTTATTATTAATAAAATATGTTTAAATTCATTAAAATCCCGCAAATACCAAATATAGGGAGGTCCCGTAGGGGCCTTCTGACATAGAAAACAGAACACATTAAAAATTATATATACAGGACTTTAAACAATTCCGCTGAAAAAAGTATATAGGAGCTATAACAAAACGTGGATCGATACACCTCATTTTCACTACCATTTCAATACAAAATATTGTGCCAAATTTCAAAACACTGGGAATATATATTAGGGTGTCGCAAAAAGAAAAAAACAGATATATGATTTCGATTTAAAAGCCCTCAATTTTTCTATTTTATTCAACACTCTTAAACATGAAATTCTATGATGATCATCTAAATAATATTCAACGCTTTGCTTGACAAAGTTCGATTTTTTCCGCGCTACCCTCATATCGGCTTCATACAACTTATCCAGGGCCCATGCTATATGTTTAACTTTGTCATTCCAGTCTTCAGAAAAACATAATTACGCCATAGACGTAAACATAACATGATTTCCCTATTTCTTCTCTAAGCACATCGACAATGGCCAAAGTCTGCAAAATTAATGTTGCGCATTTCCCACTGAGAAAGCTGCCTTTTTCGGGGAGTAATATTTGATGGAAACCTGACTTTAGATACATCGGATTATACCGTCTCTTAACATAGCCTGTGTTTCTGACAACAAAATCCGATACTCCCATTGTATTTAAATTAAATTTAACTTAAATTCTTTACTATCAAGGGACACCATAATGCCTTCAGCGTTTGTAAAATTTATGTCTGGACACTTAAAAAGTTGGATAACCTTGGAACAATACGCAGTAAGTAAGTGTTTCAGATCAAGTACAACATCATTTTGCTTAAGTAGGTAGGTCACCCCAATTATCCCCTCAAAGTTCGGCAATAAAAAGAAAGTCGCAGCCGTATTAAAAACGTTCATCGTACACTTTTTATCTATTTTTTTTTTTACCATGAATTGATTTCACGGCGACAACACCTTACAATTCCTTTGATGCTTTGATATAATTTATAATAAACTGTGTCTATTTAGAGTTTAATTTTTTTTCACTGCGATTTCCCTCTCTATAAACAATAGCGGGGAGTCATGTCTAAAAATTTTACCCAATTAAATTCTGAAAGATATGGTATTGCTTCTTCCACTATTGTCTGATATTCAAACTCTCTTCGATAAGGCTGGAAATTGTTTGCGATTAATTGATATGCATGCCTTTTACACGACAAACAGCTGATTTCCTTTCCACTAAAATCCATCACATCGAAAAATTGTACGAACATCAAAGCGAACGAAAACTATTCAGGAGAATTGTGTCAACATAAATATTGTTATGATTGAAAATGGAAACAAAAAAGTGAGTAAAAATAATAAATACAATTACAATAGGTCAACAATAGGCTCTTTCACATAATCCATAGAATATAGGGCAACAGAAATATTAATTTTTCAAAAAACACAAATAAATTGAACACAATCTCTGGGAAGATCGGAATGTTATTATGTTTGTTTATTTACAATTTGTTTGTTTACAACTGAACTGTCAGTCCACCAGCTTAGGTATGGTTGAATTTTGTTACAGCTTTTTCACGTTTAAATCTGTCATTTTGCGCTTTTCTGTTTAATTTCTTCAAAGGTATATTTAGCAACACTGAGTCACGTTAGTCTATGCGAAAGAATGAGCTAATGTTAGTGAAACGCATTCTGATACGAAAGTGAGTGATTAGCTTTAGTTCGCACAAATTTTCTTTCGATATCGTGGAACAGGCTGTAATTCTCCGATGTTTTGGTCCTGTATATCTTCCACTAACATTGTTTGATTTTTATTTTGTCCATGATTATTGTAACCACTGAACTAAGTGTTCGACTGTTGTATGTGCCACTAACTAGTTTAAGTTTGTGCACGAGTCATATCATATTGCCGGCTCTGTGTCAGTTATCTGAAACGTGACGACATGTCAATGTCCATTGATTCGGGTTTTTTAGTTGCAGGAAATTTCCCTGCTTTTAATGAAATTATGGTTTTCTTATTTCCATTTTGAATTTTCTTTCCGGTGTTTAGTTTTGTTAACGGCTCTGTACTATCTGTTCAAAAATTTGCTCTCTTTGTTCGATCCTTCGTGCGAAGTTTCTTCCAAACATGTACCATACCATTTTTCATAGAATTTGTATGCGGTATGTGCCGCTGTCCTCCATGAGATGTTTGTCTCATGGTCGCCTTCGAACTCCGAAAGTATAATTGCACGAGATAGCTGATCTAATCTCGACATCTTTATCTCTGTTGTAGTTAGTTCTAACCTACGAAGATCGTCCTGAGTCTACCGTATTTTTGGGTAAAACTTAGCACCTCTACGGCAACGATTGCCATTGCGCTTTCGACAATAGCTGTTCCAATATAAATGCCCTATTAGGTAAGTTCTGGTTTCTCGGGGCTTCTAAATAGTTAGTACATTTAAGTAAATTTCATCCTTCAACACAAAAATCAATATATATTTTGCGGAAAAAATCTTGAATTTGAACCATTAATTCCTTTTATCACGAGATCACGCAATGAGTGTTCAATGCATAATTACAGTTTGTTGAATAAATTGTTGTTCGTTAAATAAATTTTTGGGGGGTAAATCCATGTTGTTGGACACAATTAACTTGTAGACTAAACGTTTGATGGGTAAAATCCGTAGTGTTGGGCGCCAGTTATTTATATGAAGAATAAACTATTTTTTGTTTTTGTACTAGGGTAGAGCAGCAATGGCTTGTCCCATTGTTAATCTAAATTAAACTAAATTCACTAAATTCCGCTGAAATTATTAGAGTACAGAATATCGAAAAACGCGAACTTATATAGAGAGTGAACCTCCACAGGATGTAGAATCCATTTCGAATGTTGCCCAAATCCATTATAAAATGTTGCCCAAATCGTCAAAATGCCGAATATCTGAAGGAGCCATTGTATGGGTGCTGTTGTAAAACGTGGCCCTATACAGACAATATTGTATCATAAGCAGTTCATCTCTGTACAAGTTTCTAATACCAAATTTTAAAGATAGGTTAAATTTGTTGGTGTGGACACGATATTATCATGAAAAAAGTAATATTCAACAAAGGCGCATAAGCGAAGAAACCCGACTGAGAATATTTCATCTCCACGTATGAATAAGGAATTCTCTCTTCAAAATCTGGGATTCAGCTCCAATCAAAATTCAATATTTCTATCGAGAAAAACTTCATTACTCCAAAGTTGGTGGCACCAATAGGCATGGGCCGCACAACTGCAAGAACCTCTTTTTTATTGCATGCTGTAGATGTGTGGTCATGTAAAGAAGAATATCTACCTGTTGCAATTTCTCATGACAATAAAGAACCACTAATCGCCGTGCCAAAATTGGAAGACTCTTTGAGATGTGAAAAGATCCAGGCTCTATGGAATGCCCTAGTTGACAGAGCTGCTACAAAACTTTATCAATAATAAATGCTTCAGATATTCAGCATATCATCGAATTTTACCGACATGAATTGTCGAAAGATCCTTGTTGACAGAGCTGCTACAAAACTTTATCAATAATAAATGCTTCAGATATTCAGCATATCATCGAATTTTACCGACATGAATTGTCGAAAGATCTTATATGAGACGTCCACAGTGTATTAAAAGAACATTCATAACATTAATTGGTGGAGACTGTTATAATAAAATCAATATACGAAAACCATGGATGACGAGAGCAAATAAACCGTTTATTCATCCAAAAGAAAGAAGAATTTCTTAATTCATTTTATTAATTTTTGTATTAATGTATTAACAATGTTTTATTTTTGGCATCAGAGAAAACGCTTGATGACTTTGTTACAGAGAAAAACAATTACTTGTTCAGCCAGACTAATACTTATACAAGTTCTCTAAACGAAAAACTGTAACCTTTCAAAATGCATAAAAGATGGTGGAGAGCCGTCAACGATAAAATTCAAAATAATGTCAGTCTCAGGTGATGGAGTTACAACAGACTAGGATCCAAAGTAGTAGTACAAGCAATATAGTATGTAGTTACTTATAGCATACTTTGTGGAGCATGCACAAATATTGGGTGGAATAAATGTTGGCCATATATCATAAATAAAGTTAGGACATATGCACTAAATTGTGTCTTTGTGTGCCAAATATGGCGTTTGGAGCACAAAATTAATAACAATACCTAACATTAGGTAGTTATATGTAGGCGAGCTATATAATCTGATTGGGTCTTGACAAATTTTTAAAGGATTCATATCAAAATAGCAATAAATGAAATAAAAAATAAAAAGAAAATAAATAAAGAATAAAATTGCATAATTTATATAGAAAAAAGTGTACAAAATGTCGTCTAAATCGGCTATGATATATGGTCAACTTTTATATATTCAATACAATATTTTATGTACGCTCCATAAAGTATGCTATAAGTAACTACATACTATAGTGGTATGATTAAAATTAGAATATTTTTGTGGTATTTATTATTAATAAAATATGTTTAAATTCATTAAAATCCCGCAAATACCAAATATAGGGAGGTCCCGTAGGGGCCTTCTGACATAGAAAACAGAACACTTTAAAAATTATATATACAGGACTTTAAACAATTCCGCTGAAAAAAGTATATAGGAGCTATAACAAAACGTGGATCGATACACCTCATTTTCACTACCATTTCAATACAAAATATTGTGCCAAATTTCAAAACACTGGGAATATATATTAGGGTGTCGCAAAAAGAAAAAAACAGATATATGATTTCGATTTAAAAGCCCTCAATTTTTCTATTTTATTCAACACTCTTAAACATGAAATTCTATGATGATCATCTAAATAATATTCAACGCTTTGCTTGACAACAACTTATCCAGGGCCCATGCTATATGTTTAACTTTGTCATTCCAGTCTTCAGAAAAACATAATTACGCCATAGACGTAAACATAACATGATTTCCCTATTTCTTCTCTAAGCACATCGACAATGGCCAAAGTCTGCAAAATTAATGTTGCGCATTTCCCACTGAGAAAGCTGCCTTTTTCGGGGAGTAATATTTGATGGAAACCTGACTTTAGATACATCGGATTATACCGTCTCTTAACATAGCCTGTGTTTCTGACAACAAAATCCGATACTCCCATTGGGTATGGATAGTATTTTGAATATATTTGTTCCTCATTTTCTGTATTTAAATTAAATTTAACTTAAATTCTTTACTATCAAGGGACACCATAATGCCTTCAGCGTTTATAAAATTTATGTCTGGACACTTAAAAAGTTGGATAACCTTGGAACAATACGCAGTAAGTAAGTGTTTCAGATCAAGTACAACATCATTTTGCTTAAGTAGGTAGGTCACCCCAATTATCCCCTCAAAGTTCGGCAATAAAAAGAAAGTCGCAGCCGTATTAAAAACGTTCATCGTACACTTTTTATCTATTTTTTTTTACCATGAATTGATTTCACGGCGACAACACCTTACAATTCCTTTGATGCTTTGATATAATTTATAATAAACTGTGTCTATTTAGAGTTTAATTTTTTTCACTGCGATTTCCCTCTCTATAAACGATAGCGGGGAGTCATGTCTAAAAATTTTACCCAATTAAATTCTGAAAGATATGGTATTGCTTCTTCCACTATTGTCTGATATTCAAACTCTCTTCGATAAGGCTGGAAATTGTTTGCGATTAATTGATATGCATGCCTTTTACACGACAAACAGCTGATTTCCTTTCCACTAAAATCCATCACATCGAAAAATTGTACGAACATCAAAGCGAACGAAAACTATTCAGGAGAATTGTGTCAACATAAATATTGTTATGATTGAAAATGGAAACAAAAAAGTGAGTAAAAATAATAAATACAATTACAATAGGTCAACAATAGGCTCTTTCACATAATCCATAGAATATAGGGCAACAGAAATATTAATTTTTCAAAAAACACAAATAAATTGAACACAATCTCTGGGAAGATCGGAATGTTATTATGTTTGTTTATTTACAATTTGTTTGTTTACAACTGAACTGTCAGTCCACCAGCTTAGGTATGGTTGAATTTTGTTACAGCTTTTTCACGTTTAAATCTGTCATTTTGCGCTTTTCTGTTTAATTTCTTCAAAGGTATATTTAGCAACACTGAGTCACGTTAGTCTATGCGAAAGAATGAGCTAATGTTAGTGAAACGCATTCTGATACGAAAGTGAGTGATTAGCTTTAGTTCGCACAAATTTTCTTTCGATATCGTGGAACAGGCTGTAATTCTCCGATGTTTTGGTCCTGTATATCTTCCACTAACATTGTTTGATTTTTATTTTGTCCATGATTATTGTAACCACTGAACTAAGTGTTCGACTGTTGTATGTGCCACTAACTAGTTTAAGTTTGTGCACGAGTCATATCATATTGCCGGCTCTGTGTCAGTTATCTGAAACGTGACGACATGTCAATGTCCATTGATTCGGGTTTTTTAGTTGCAGGAAATGTCCCTGCTTTTAATGAAATTATGGTTTTCTTATTTCCATTTTAAATTTTCTGTCCGGTGTTTAGTTTTGTTAACGGCTCTGTACTATCTGTTCAAAAATTTGCTCTCTTTGTTCGATCCTTCGTGCGAAGTTTCTTCCAAACATGTACCATACCATTTTTCATAGAATTTGTATGCGGTATGTGCCGCTGTCCTCCATGAGATGTTTGTCTCATGGTCGCCTTCGAACTCCGATAGTATAATTGCACGAGATAGCTGATCTAATCTCGACATCTTTATCTCTGTTGTAGTTAGTTCTAACCTACGAAGATCGTCCTGAGTCTACCGTATTTTGGGTAAAACTTAGCACCTCTACGGCAACGATTGCCATTGCGCTTTCGACAATAGCTGTTCCAATATAAATGCCCTATTAGGTAAGTTCTGGTTTCTAGGGGCTTCTAAATAGTCAGTACATTTAAGTACATTTCATCCTTCAACACAAACGTTTGATGGGTAAAATCCGTAGTGTTGGGCGCCAGTTATTTATATGAAGAATAAACTATTTTTTGTTTTTGTACTAGGGTAGAGCAGCAATGGCTTGTCCCATTGTTAATCTAAATTAAACTAAATTCACTAAATTCCGCTGAAATTATTAGAGTACAGAATATCGAAAAACGCGAACTTATATAGAGAGTGAACCTCCACAGGATGTAGAATCCATTTCGAATGTTGCCCAAATCCATTATAAAATGTTGCCCAATCGTCAAAATGCCGAATATCTGAAGGAGCCATTGTATGGGTGCTGTTGTAAAACGTGGCCCTATACAGACAATATTGTATCATAAGCAGTTCATCTCTGTACAAGTTTCTAATACCAAATTTTAAAGATAGGTTAAATTTGTTGGTGTGGACACGATATTATCATGAAAAAGTAATATTCAACAAAGGCGCATAAGCGAAGAAACCCGACTGAGAATATTTCATCTCCACGTATGAATAAGGAATTCTCTCTTCAAAATCTGGGATTCAGCTCCAATCAAAATTCAATATTTCTATCGAGAAAACTTCATTACTCCAAAGTTGGTGGCACCAATAGGCATGGGCCGCACAACTGCAAGAACCTCTTTTTTATTGCATGCTGTAGATGTGTGGTCATGTAAAGAAGAATATCTACCTGTTGCAATTTCTCATGACAATAAAGAACCACTAATCGCCGTGCCAAAATTGGAAGACTCTTTGGGATGTGAAAAGATCCAGGCTCTATGGAATGCCCTAGTTGACAGAGCTGCTACAAAACTTTATCAATAATAAATGCTTCAGATATTCGGCATATCATCGAATTTTACCGACATGAATTGTCGAAAGATCCTTGTTGACAGAGCTGCTACAAAACTTTATCAATAATAAATGCTTCAGATATTCAGCATATCATCGAATTTTACCGACATGAATTGTCGAAAGATCTTATATGAGACGTCCACAGTGTATTAAAAGAACATTCAATAACATTAATTGGTGGAGACTGTTATAATAAAATCAATATACGAAAACCATGGATGACGAGAGCAAATAAACCGTTTATTCATCCAAAAGAAAGAAGAATTTCTTAATTCATTTTATTAATTTTTGTATTAATGTATTAACAATGTTTTATTTTTGGCATCAGAGAAAACGCTTGATGACTTTGTTACAGAGAAAAACAATTACTTGTTCAGCCAGACTAATACTTATACAAGTTCTCTAAACGAAAAACTGTAACCTTTCAAAATGCATAAAGATGGTGGAGAGCCGTCAACGATAAAATTCAAAATAATGTCAGTCTCAGGTGATGGAGTTACAACAGACTAGGATCCAAAGTAGTAGTACAAGCAATATAGTATGTAGTTACTTATAGCATACTTTGTGGAGCGTGCACAAAATATTGGGTGGAATAAATGTTGGCCATATATCATAAATAAAGTTAGGACATATGCACTAAATTGTGTCTTTGTTTGCCAAATATGGCGTTTGGAGCACAAAATTAATAACAATACCTAACATTAGGTAGTTATATGTAGGCGAGCTATATAATCTGATTGGGTCTTGACAAATTTTTAAAGGATTCATTTAGCTACAATAATAAACTCATAATAATTTTTTGGGACCATAAATGTGGCCGTTTCAGCGATTTCGGGAAAGCCTAACTCTGGTCCCAAAAAAATTACTATGGAAATAGAAAATTACTATGGAATAGAGGTCACTTAAGGTGTACGTGTAACGTTGCACGATCATCATAGAATTTCATATTTAAAGTCTTTGGATCAAATAGAGAAATCTAGGTTTTTGGAATCGAAATCATGTATGTTTTTTTTTCTTTTTGGTATACCCTAATACATATTCACTATCTGCATAAAGTACTAAGTCGATTTTACGATGTCCGTTTGTCAACTCACGCTATTTGATGCAGAGATTTGAAATTTGGCACAATATTTTGAATTGTAATGGTACTGAAAATGAGGTGTATCGGTCCACGTTTTGGTATAGGCCCCATATAACGGGACCTTCCGATATTTGGTATTTGCATGATTTTCCACGAAATTGTTTAAAATGTTGTATTAAAAACTTGTACAGAGCTGAACTGCTGATGATGTAATAGTGTCTGTATACGGCCACGTTTTACAATAGCACACATATGATGGTAACTTAGTATATTCGGTATTTTGACGATTTAAGCAACATTTCTTAATGGATTTGCCTAAAATTATGTATTTGTAATTAGAATGTAATTCGGATTCTACCTTCTGTGAAAGTTCACTGTCCATATAGGTTTGCGTTTTTCGATATTCTATTCTCTAATTAATTTTGCAGCGTAATCGTTTAAAATTCCATAAACGATTCCGCTGGTTCCTCATCTTCTGTAAATTCATTTTCAAAGGTAAAAATTTTGTGTTTAGAGAACTGGTTTAAATATTAATCTGGTTGAACAAGTAATTGCTTTTCTCCGTAACAAAGTCATTAAGCGTTTTCTCCGATGCCAAAAATAAAACATTGTTAATACATTAATACAATAAATAAAATTAAGAAATTCTTCTTTCTTTAAGATGAATAAACGGTTTGTAATAATGTGAACCGATTTCCCGGCCTAGATTCTCAATAATTTTTTCTTTGGTTTTGTGATGAACATCGTCGTCGAAAATATACTATAATCGATTTGAAATTTGCAATTCAATGTCACCTTCATAAGACCAACTTGAATTGGACAATATAGAACGAAGGAGATCAATATTATTCTTAGAAAAATTTAATTTGTGAGGCTTAGCTTGTGGTTTTGCATAATTTGTTTGAATATTAAGTTCAAGGTCTATGACAAGTGTTGGGTGATATTTATCTTCCGGTTCTACAAAAGGTAAACATTTACTTAATGAAGTATTAACGGATGAAGAAAACACTAAGTCTAATATTTTACCTTTAAAATTATAAATATTATTGAGTTGATATAGACCTTAGTCAAAATATTTTGCCAAAAATTTTCCATATCGTTAGACCGTACTGTTGACGAAACAGGTACATAATGTCATCATCAAGGATCCACGATGTATTTAGTAAGTTAAAATCTCCAAGACAAATTAATTCAGAATTTGGCGAGTGAATATGTGAAACGTGTTTAATTAATTCAGAATGTTTTAAATAAATGTTTGAATCAGAATTTGGAGGAATATACGAACATGTTATGTAAATAGTTTGGTTAATGTAAGATAATTTCACACATACAAATTCAACATCTTGACTATCAGTAAGCATAACACGCTCAGAGGAAATGGAATTGTGAACTGCTATGAGTACACCTCCACCAACTTTATTTAATCTATCATTTCTAAAATTTGGTATTGGTCGGATAAGATTTCAGTATCACGGATATCCGGTTTAAGCCAAGTTTCTGTAGAAACGAGAATTTTAAGATCTGATTCAAAAGACTTTAAATATGTATTTTTAAGTTTAGTGTTTAGGCCTCTAACATTTTGATAAAGCAAAGATATAGATTTATTTAGTTTTTTGGGACATTCGAATCAGAAGGTAGCGTTATTGGTTTTACAAAATTTCGCCTTTTTCCAAATTCAAATTAGATCATACAATTTAGAATGAACCGTTATTTTCAATGATGATAAATCACGTGGTATAGATGAGTTAAATTTCAAAATGTTATAATCATTATCAAGAACATTTTGAATTTTGGACTTGATATAATTACTAATGTTATCTACAGAAGTACTAGGATGTAGTCTAGAAACAAATATACTTTTTCTGGGAGCAACTACGATTAAATCGTTATTACTAGTAGAAGGAGCATTTTCTGGAGCACATATGATTATTGGAGACGGAATCTGTGGATTATTAGGGGTAACTTCTGAAGATTGGACTTCAACCGGAGTCTTTACACTAGGACTCGAAGCTGTTACAGGATTTACATTAGAGCATACAGATGAGTATAGCGCCGGAGGCGCGAGTTGATTCTCTGTGTGTAAAGTTCCCAGGTTTTTGCGTGGCGGAGCCACAGATGGTGAATTTAAAGTTATTAAATTTTCACCAGAAGCAATTGCCGAGGACTTTTTACGTTTTGGAGAACCGTCAACATACTCAAAGTTCATAAAAAGCTTTTCAAAATTTTCAAGCCTTGTGTGAACTGCGTTAAAGTCCTTATTCATGGCAGCTATTTCAATTTTAGACTTTTTGAAAAGACGATAAAAGTCAACTTCTAGAGACCTACAATTGATACATGCCCAACGAAGCCCATTTTTACGATCAGTTATTAAGTCAAAATGTCTACCGGTAAATCCTGCACATTTTAAATGACCATGTTTGTCACATAGCCAGCAGGTTAATACTCTTTCGTTTAGGTTTGTTATGCTACATTTGTAAACACACTCCATTTTATTGTGCCTTAAGTTATGCTTTGCAGGTATGAAATTATTTAAAGAAGATTATTATAAATTTACTTAGATGCCGAAAAGTATGCTTTAATTTCAATTATTAAAACCAAATTTTAATTGTTGTTTCAAACTGTATACGCCAGTATTAACAACAATGAATACCAAACTGTATAACACAAACGTCACGACAAAGCAAAGCAAGACAAAACAATAAGTAAACACACTAAGCTAACCAAAAAATTATAGTTGCTTATATATTTATATAACTCGTCTTATAACTGATTATCACAATGCACTTGTAGGGTGACTCAAAAATTCACAAAATTTTACAAAATCACTAACAAAACAATACAATTAACAATTGAATTTTAAATACAACTTTAGTCACTATTGACAATGTTAAAACACTTCTAAACGCAACTTTATATTTTTAATATTGATACTTAGTATTGATACTTTTAGAGAGTAAAGTGCTCCCGCCATCCATGGTTGTCGAGTATATTATTAACGATGTCCACCAATAAATGTTACTGCAATGTCTATTAATTCTCTGTAAAAGACTCTTATAAGTTCTTTCGTCAATTCATGTCGATAAATTTCGATGGTATCCTGAATATCTGAAGCATTTATTATTGATAAAGTTTTTTAGCAGCTCTGTATTTTTATACCCTCCACCATACTATGGAGGGTATATTTACTTTGTCATTCCATTTGTAACTCCTCGAAATACTCATGTCAGACGCAACAAAGTATATATATTCTTGATCAGCGTAAAATTCTAAGTTGATTTAGCGATGTCCGTCTGTCTGTCTGTCTGTCCGTCTGTCTGTTGTAATCACGCTATCTTTCGAATGAATTGTGATAGATGGCTAAAATTTTGCATACATGTTTATTTTTCCAGTAGGCAGGTTAAGTTCGTAAATGGTCCATGTAGGTCCACGTTTTCATATAGCCCCCATATAACGGTACCTCCCTCTATTCGGTATTTTGATGATTTTAGCGACATTATTTACGGGAATTGTTTCAAATTTGGTATTTGAAGTTCAAAATGGATACTACACCTTAAGATGGAAAACTGTCTATGCAGGTCCACGTCTTCGTATAGCCCCCATATAACGGTACCTCCCGATATTCGGTATTTTGATGATTTTAGCAACATTATTCACGGGAATTGTTTCAAATTTGGTATTTGAAGTTCAAGGTGGATACTACACCCTAAGACAGAAAATTGTCTGTGCAGGTCCACGTCTTTATATAGCCCCCATATAACGGTACCTCCCTATATTCGGTATTTTGATGATTTTAGCGACATTATTCACCGGAATTGTTTTTGAAGTTCGAATTGGTATTTGAAGTTCGTTATGGGAACTACAGTCTGTTACAGAAAATTGTCTGTGCGGGTCCAGGTCTTCGTATAGGCCCCATATATCAGTACCTCCCTATATTCGGTATTTGACGATTTTAGGTACAATACCCACCAAAATTGTTTGAGATGTGGTATTTGAAGTTCGTAATGGATGCTACAGCCTGGGACAGAAAATTGTCTATGCTGGTCCAGGTCTTCGCACAGCTCCAATTTAACGGCACCTCCTTATAATATCGTATATAAGGATAAGGAATTGACGATTTTAGCTACATTATTCACCGTTTATTTCAAGTTTCGAATTTGAATATGGTAATGGCTTATGACAAACAATGCCTATGTATTTCCACGTCGTATAGACCCCAATATAACGGCAATATTCGGTATTTTTAAAATTTTAACAAAAATTTTTAAAGATTTTATTTTTTAAAAATTTCCAAATTCGTTGCAAATGGTGGAGGGTATTAAAAGTTCGGCCCGGCCGAACTTACTGCTTTTTAACTTGTTTTGTATTAGTTTTTATACCCTCCACCATACTATGGAGGGTATATTAACTTTGTCATTCCGTTTGTAACTCCTCGAAATACTCATATCAGACCCAACAAAGTATATATATTCTTGATCAGCGTAAAATTCTAAGTCGATTTAGCGATGTCTGTCTGTCTGTCCGTCTGTCTGTCTGTCTGTTGTAATCACGCTATCTTTCGAATGAATTGTGATAGATGGCTAAAATTTTGCACACATGTTTATTTTTCCAGTAGGCAGGTTAAGTTCGTAAATGGGCCATGTAGGTCCACGTTTTCATATAGCCCCCATATAACGGTACCTCCCTATATTCGGTATTTTGATGATTTTAGCGACATTATTTACGGGAATTGTTTCAAATTTGGTACTTAAAGTTCAAAATGGATACTACACCCTAAGACGAAAAATTGTCTGTGCAGGTCCACGTCTTTGTATAGCCCCCATATAACGGTACCTCCCTATATTCGGTATTTTGATGATTTTAGCGACATTATTCACGGGAATTGTTTCAAATTTGGTATTTAAAGTTCAAAATGGATACTACACCCTAAGACGGAAAATTGTCTGTGCAGGTCTACGTCTTCGTATAGCCCCCATAAAACGGTACCTCCCTATATTCGGTATTTTGATGATCTTAGCGACATTATTCACCGGAATTGTTTTTGAAGTTCGAATTGGTATTTAAAGTCCGTTATGGGAACTACAGTCTGTGACAGAAATTGTCTGTGCGGGTCCAGGTCTTCGTATAGGCCTCATATATCGGTACCTCCCTATATTCGGTATTTTGACGATTTTAGGTACAATACCCACCGAAATTGTTTGAGATGTGGTATTTGAAGTTCGTAATGGATGCTACAGCCTGTGACAGAAAATTGTCTATGCTGGTCCAGGTCTTCGCACAGCTCCAATTTAACGGCACCTCCTTATATACGATATTTTGATGATTTTAGCTACATTATTCACCGTTTATTTCAAGTTTCGAATTTGAATATGGTAATGGCTTATGACAAACAATGCCTATGTATGTCAACGTCGTATAGACCCCAATATAACGGCTATATTCGGTATTTTTAAATTTTAACAGAATTTTTAAGGATTTTATTTTTTCGGCCCGGCCGAACTTACTGCTTTTTAACTTGTTTTTTCTGAAATGCTTCAAAAGTGGGATGTCTAGACTTGCGATGCTTCTATGATCTTTGCATTAAATGCTTTTTTAAATTTGATTGTGGATTATTGTAATCACATTTATTAATCAATGCGATGACAATTGTTTAATTTAGAATCATAAGTTCATTAATTTCCTTTGTCGTCTCCATATTAATTGTGTTTGAGACTTTATCGAATGCTATACTCGTTACAATCTGCATATTCCTTTTTGTTACAATATTGAACTGTCAAATGCAGATTCTAACGAGTATAAATTTGCCGCCGACGCCTCTTTCGACATTATTAAAAAGTTACTCTTGTTCCAGCAGCCAAACCAACCAACAGGTAATCTGTCCTACACCTTTTTCTAATTTATTTATCCCAATAAATCTACCACATTTTTTTGAATTCAAATTTAAAACTTTCGTGTTTTATTTTTATTTATTTACACGCAATTTCGGCGGTAACATTATTTGGTCCAATCGAGCCGGATACGAGCTACTTGGTATCGTCGTCTAATTGGATTTTTTTGTTTGGTTCTTCCCAACAGCAACAACATCATCATCCCCCATCAACATTATTTACATCATCACCATCATCTATTTACATCGTCATCAAACAAAAGGTAGGTCAGTGCAGTGTTTTTTATTGTGAGCTCGCGAAAAAAATAATAACTATCGAAATTAATAACAAAACAAAAATAAAGATCGTTAACCTATTATTTTTTACAACAACAACGGCCGCTTTGCAACGCGTCGCGTATTCCCTTTGTTTGTCCGTCCTTCTATCGTTCTCTTGTTTATTAGTCTCGGACGGACATAGTGATCAGTGGAAAAAAAAAGAATATTTTTGTGTTTAAAAAATAATTATTAACAAGTGAATTTTGTTTCAAAAGTGAGTGGATAAAATTTAAATAAATTATTTTTAATAATAATTGTGGTGCAATCGGTTTTTAAATGAAAATTTGAATAATTTTAATAAATAAATATAATAATTATTGCAATCGCATCCACTCACTCTAGTGTTCGTTCACATTCAAAAAGAATAACAAAAAAAAAAAAAAAAAAACACCACCAAACTCCAAAAATCACTTGTTCATATTTTCCATTTTTTCACTGATCCATCATACATAATTATATTTACATATTTACGCGTGTGACATATGTACGCTTGCGGTCGATCGTCTGTTTGATGTTTATACATACATACGCCAGTTACATATATATGCTGGTTAGGCAGCCGTCGCTCGCCTAGTTTTTATTTCTCTTTTTCTTTCTTCTTTGTTACGTATGCGCTACACCATTCGGTTCGGTCGATGGTGGTTAGTTAATACGTTGGTACAAAGGTGAAAAAAAATTGTTATATTGTTAATGGTGTATGTGTGAATAAATTGTAATTATTTTGGAAATAATTAAATATCGTGCACTCTACAGTCCGCATTGGTCGATTTATTGGTCGCTTCGTATAAATAATATACTTTTTTGGTTATTTTTACGAAAGTAAATATTTTTTTAAATAATAACTTATATTTTTGAAAATTTAGTTAAATATACATTTTTTATTTACATTTTATATATTTCTATACACAAAAATTTAAATATTTTGTTGTTTTTCGCAATTTTTTTGGATTTTTTCGTTCAAATTTTTGGAAAAAAGCTTGTTTTTTGATTTGTTTTCGGACATTTCGGTCAATTTTGATTGGTTTTATAGCTTTCTTGGAATATCATTGCAATTTCAAGAATTTGATTGTGTTTTTGTCGGAAAGTCTACAATTTTTGATTATTTTGGTAATTTTTGTGCCATTATTAAAAAACCTTCGTTGATTTTCTTTAAGAATTTCCGGAAAATTTTAGCATTTTGGAAAGTTTTATTAATTGTTTTGGTAAAACTTCATATTAGATCCTGCCGTTTGCATACAGCATTTAAGAATTCTTGGAAATTTTGGTCGATTTTAATTCTTTTCTAGAAGAAATTGGTTTCTCTCGTGAAGAATTAGGTCGCCTTTTTTTGAAATTTGGAATCTTTTCATCTTTTAGTCGGAATTTGTGAAAAATTTGTTTGATATTTATTCTTTTCCAGAAGAAATTGGTTTCTCTCGAAAAGAATAAAATCATTTGATAAAACTAAATTGAATATTTCTGATCGCCTACGGAAATTCTTCGTTAACATTTCGAGTTTCTCTTCAAAGAAAGTCGTCAAAATTTAAAAAAAAAAAAATTCTTGTGAACTATTTGATTGTTGTTTCCTTATTTAAATAAAACTTTTAAATATGTCGTATACTCCATTGGACAGCTTCATCCGGGTTTCGGATACCTTCGTCAGGTTCGTGGAACAGGTTCGGGCAATGAAACCAGAGGAAATTAACCTCTGTGCATTAGAAGTTCGTAGCGCCGAGCTAGAAAAATATTGGAAAAAGACCCAGGATGTCTTCGATACATGTATGCTCTTCTTGGAAACGTCTGAGGACTCCACTAAAGAAATGATCGAGTCCGCTGATCATAAATAGAGGTCGTGCACCAGGAATATATGAAATGCTTAACAGATATAAATAATAGGTTGTTAGAGTTTCGAGGTTCGAGAAAATCGCTGAACTCCTCTCGTAGTAGTTCAGTAGTCTCACTTTTGCAGCATCCCTGTAATACTCCTCAAGAATTACAGTCTTCTGATGTAGCTTTAGAGATAGCGAACTCTGCTACATATACTTCTCAGGAAGTAGGTAAGACTAGCTCCCCAATGTCGAATATTGGGAATCCTAGTGTTCATCAGAGTTTAATTGATCCTCCAAATAATGACATTATGCATAGCTTAGCGCTTCCTCCGTGTGATATAGATGTTTCGAAGGAGATTTTCAATCTTGGCCCACGTTTAGAGACCTTTTTAGCACGGTGTACATAAATAATTCGCGTTTAAGCTATATAGAGCGTCTTTGCCATCTTACGCGCAAACTAGTGAAGAGGCTCGAGAAATTATCTCGAGATTTCCGTTGACTCACCGCAGTTTCGGTCTTGCGTGGAAAGCTTTAAAAGATAATTATGACAATCCTCGGTTACTTGTCCACAACCAATTTAAAATTCTTTTCGCTTTGCCAATATTACAAAATGAATGCGCATCGGGATTAAAAACCCTACAACGTGGAATTAATGCTTGTTTGTCGGCGATGTCCATCTATGACATCCGTACTGAAAATTGGGACCCATTTTTGGTTTTCTTGTGTCTTCAGCGGTTACCAAAAATTACGCAAACGTTGTGGGAACAAAGCGTAAAAGACAAATCGGCAATATCACTTTGGATAGCTTCTTGACTGAAAGGATTCGGACTTTAATGTGCTTGCATGATATGAGGGGAAGTGAACAGGCAACAAAATCTGTTGTAAAAAAGGTACAAACACATATGACAAAATCGAAGTCATCGGATAATTTCAAATCCCCCCAAAATAGCTCTTGTATTCTTTGCCCGCAACATAATCATTTGCTTTTGAATGTCCTCGTTTCAAAAATATGTCGATCTCCACAAGATTTTCTATCGTTAAGCGTCGTCGCCTATGTGTGAATTGTCTGAGAAATGGTCACGAGGTTAAAAATTGTATTAGCAAACATCGGTGTTCTAAATGTGGTAGAACACATCACTCATTGTTGCATAGAACTGATTCTTCGCCTTCTAAATCATCTTCGGCCCCAACCTCTCCTAATAGAAATAGTAAATAACGTTGGAAATCGTGCTCAAAGTTCTTCGGTCGATCCAGCAGTTCCTGCTACATCGACTAATGGTAATCCCGACAAGTATTTCACGCGCGCACAAAATAAATCTGTGCTTTTAGGAACCGTTTATT